>NW_008632756.1:0-10682 GCF_000691845.1 Merops nubicus | reverse complement strand
CCCAGACATTTTATGATTCTATGATTTTATGTAATATTTTCTCTAATATTTCTGGCATCTCTTTTTCCCCCAAAGAAGTGCATGCACACTATTTAAACATGGCAATTTTTATTAGTAATTTATTTATAAGCTTCTAAATGATATTCATAACTAAAATATGAGTGCTTTAAAAATATATATGTTTTTGTGCTTGCACAGTGGGGTAGCACTGTTAACCAGTTTGTTTTAGAAATACGAAGAGACAGTACAGAAATTTGAAAGTAAAAAAATTTACACTCACGCCAGGTGCTTAAATTGAATATCTAGAGTAATTTCTCAGACTTCTTATGTTATCACTTAGTACACTTAAAACATAACTCCCATTAATTTCAGTTGCAGCTGTGGGAACTCGGCATTTCTGCACATCTCAGGACAGGACATTTAGATACCCAGAATATACAAAGTAAACAATTATTAGCTATGTGGCAGTCTGTTTTAAGTGACTTGCACATCGGCACGTATGGACTCTATCCAAAGGTATAATCCATTGTTCTAGAATTATAGTCAACCCCTAACTTTATGCTCTTTCCTTGACTGCTGCCTAAGTTGTGTTCATTCCTGGAGTCAAGTCTTCTTGGCCAACCAGATTTCTTCCGCTTGCTAGTGCCTATGTTCTGGTTGTTCTTCAGCTTCAGGTTCCCCCTCTGTTCTGGTTTCCTGTCCCACCATGTCCCTGAATCCATGTTAAATGATTTACAGTGGCAGCTTGTATAGGTACAAAGCCAGGCTGTTTGCTTGAGGAGCATTCTCTGTACTAGCATGGAGCAGCTCCAGAGGGATGTGATGGTCTATTCCCAGCTTACAGATGACTGGAGCACTCGGCTTTGCAGTGACTTCCGCAGCACGCGTACCACCGAGCGGCTTATTTGCCTGTAGGAACAATGGTGTGGGGTTCAGAAATCCCCGAGGATATACTACAGAGGAATCCACTGTGTGTAGAATAATGAGGAGAAATTGTTCATCCGATAGAGAGGAAACCTTTGACTATGAAGTTGGCACCTAGCATGCAAATGGAGCCCCTAAAGGATGGTAATGCAAGTAGGAACAGGGCACCTTGTTTGGCTTCCCTGGAAGAACTAGTCTTGTCTCTCTGCAGAACTACTGCAAACATTCTGTGGCTCCTCGTTATCATGTATAAATTTTCTGCTTTTCTAGGAAAATGGACTGTTGTGGCACTGACATTAATCCAGATCTTTCAAGTTTGTTATTTTACAAAAGGAGAATTGGAATTAATAGAAAGTAGTTTATGAAAACGATGAAAGACTAAATTTGGATTTGACCTTGTATTTGAAAATCCAGGAGTGATTGCTGTTAGTTAGTTGTTAACCTTTTGAAACTTTCTGCTTGATGAAGCATTTTCACTCCTTCCCTTGTGGGTCTTTTTGAAGAACATACAGTAGGGTTTTACGTACAGCAAGACTATACTTTGCTTTACAATATTGATTTATTGTTAATTGGACTAGAACCAAGTCTGAATACAGACACTTCTACGTACTCTTTGGTAACCATGTATAAAATAAAAGAAAATTAGATTATGGGAAAGTGCAATTTTCATGTGATAAATTCTCATCTCCTCTTTTCTCTCGCATACACTTCTCTTGATGTGCATAAATGCTCCTGCTGGTTGTAGCAGAGCAGTATGACTTGCCTAGTCCTACAAGAGTCCCTTTTTTGTAGATACGAGAACTGTGTTAGTCGATTTGGCACAGAGCATGATAGTTTATACAGCTGAATATTCATTATGAACCTTTCAAAATCACCATTTCTTAGAATAAGTAGGTCTTGTCAGCACTGAGCATTTATTCTGTGATTTCTGGATATACAAGTTTTTGTTAGTGATGCAGATGATTTCATGTTGATTAACCTGTTGCATTGTTACATACATTTTCCTGATTATTGTGTCATCATCCAACTTTTGCAGTGTTGCTTTTTGCGTTTAATTTTGGATCAGAGGTATATATCTTACAGTGTGTTGCTCCAAATAGGGCACAATATGCCAGTTCAGACATCTGCCAGGGTAAGCAGATACCTGGCACGTCCCTTCATTTTGACAGCTCTGACTATGGTTTCCTGGCAGCTTTTGCCCAGATTTGCACGTTCTATATTGCCACAATTTCCCAGACTTTATTTTAAGGATGTAATTTTTACCCACTCAGTATTTGAAGGTGGACTTTCTTCCACTTTCATCCTTCAACTTTGTTGAGGAATGAAGGAGTTGAATGAGCTTGAGATTAATAGTGCGACACTGAACATTGTGCTGAGATAGATACTTTTAGCCACTCTTTGTCATATAGCTCCAAAGAAATTATTTCTAGAAGCTAATATTACTAGTCTGGTTATCAGTTGGAATGCTCAAGAAGAATCAGAGAAATTTAATTTATGTTAGAGACTCCTCATTGTTCATAGGAGAGAAGAGTCTCCTACAGCTTCTGTCCTATAGTTTTATGAGCAGTTGAGAGCCATCTAACATAGTCATTTTCCTTTTCCATTGCTTACCGTTTTTATCTCTGGTTCAACTCCACTGATGTTGCTGAACTAGCACAGCAGCTGTGGTAAATTTGAGAGAAGGGAATACCTGGTAAGGACAAGGTCATTTTCTCTAAAATCTATTTGGAAGAAATACTCTTCAGTCTGATAAGAGGTAGAACAGCATTATTAGAGTTGTTTAATCTGCCACAACCTAGTTCAAGTCTCATTAGGGGACTGTTGTAATTTACTTTTCATGTGGTATTGTCAGTAGGAAAGGCCAACTGAAAAAGCTTCATAGAACCCTTACAATAACGTAAACTAGGGCTCACAAATTAAATATTTTTGTAGCAATGAAAAAAGGAGACACTTGGTTACATATTTCAAGAATAGACTAAAACAAAGGATGAGCTTTGAGATTTAGAGCACAATTTATAAAGTGCTCTATTCTATGTAACAAAATGTTGATTTTTATTAACCTTCAATTTAGGAACTATTGTTTTATTCTTTCTAGGGCATTTAAAGAAAGTTTTCAAAGTAATAGGTCTGTCCTTAGAGGGGAATTGGTTTTTCTCTCTTTGAGCATTGTTTTTGATATCTATTTCACCCTAGCATTCTACCATAATCATTTGGAAGCTGATCACAGGGCTCCAAACAACCTGTCTGCCTAGATTTAAATTCAACAACTATCAGCTTATTGTGTCCAAAAGTTTATTTGGTATAACATAAACCCATTTTTTTTCCCTGTTCTCTTTCATCTCTTCTTGTCTTCTGCCTTCCTTCCTCTTACATTAACAAGGACTGAAAATCTTTGGTACTGAAAGGCAGTTTTAAATTTTCTCTGTTTTTCTTCTAAATACATTCCATTTGTTCATGAAATTACTTTTTGATTAAAAAAAAGAAAAAAGATAAAAATTCCTTTCAAATTATGTTAATATGTTTATAGTAGTGTAGCAGTGGCTTCTTCATCAATCACAGAAGCTTTATAAAGCTTTAGCATTTTAATTCCTCAGGTATTTATGGATGTAATAACATTAATTTAAAACTTTCTCTTCCATTTGCAAAACATAGTTTCTCACTGTAAGCATTTGTTCCTTTTTCTTCTGTACACTTAAAACTTTAAAAAACTTACAAAGTATCATTTATAGATGAAGTTCACTCTCTTGAACTGGAGCTAGGTATCTCCTAAATAAGCAGGCTTAAATGTAGCAGAACAAAAACAGTTTCAACGCCAAAGGGGGTAAAGCTATACTGAAAGAACAGGGGAGCTGATCATTGAATGTTGAACACAAGTGTTCCATATTTTGGGGTTTCAGGTTAGGATTCCATGTCTGGTGGATATACTTTTCCTAGTAATTATTACGTGATTTGGTCCTTGAGTCTCCTCTGTTTTCTGAGGCTAGAATAATACGAATATTTGATGGCAAGCTCTACGAGGAAGGAGGAAAAGACTCCAGACCACAGGCTTCTGCTGTTAACATTGGAATGAAGGCTGAGGAAACCATTAGGCTGAGACTATGGCAATGGTGAGATCATATACACTAGATTCCTCCTTTTGCTTAAATGTGCGTATGCCTCCAAGGACTTTAATGTCTGGTTTCCTGAAGCTCTTCACTTTCTTGACAATCTGGCAATAATGTAGTTGTCATGCTAGGTATGAAGTAATTTGGTAGTTTACAAAACCAGTTAAAGATATTTCAGAATCCAAAATGTTATGCCTTAGTAGGAAGTGATATACTAAGTGATCCTGAAACTGTGTATCTATATTTGAAATAATTTGTACTACCTCCACCTTCTAGTATTGTCTATGGAGAGAATTGAAAATAGCTACTTGGTAAGGATTTTAATAAAACCCTTATGTAACTTCACATTTTGCATAACAAAAGATCACAGCAGCTGAGAATAGAAAAAAATGTGCTGGTATCATAAATAAATACACCATAATGAATATTTAACATACCTCTTCAGTCTAAATTTAAGTACGTTTTGTTGTTTATTTCATTTCTTCTTCCTTTGATTTTCACCTGGATGACTCCATTTTAAACAGGCACAGTAAAGAAATTAGCAATGACTGAATGTTACCTTGGCTTAGCTTAAAAACAGTGCCAAAAGGTAATAAAATGTTAATGTAGCTCAACATCATCCCCCTAGTCAGCAGTGACACACAGCACTGGATATTTCTGTGTTCAAGGTCAGCATCAAGTTCTTCCTATTAATATTGTTCACAGTATTCAGCAAGGCATTTGGCTTTGCTCCTTGTATTTGTAGCAAGATTTTTCTTTTGATACCACATGTAGACCAACAACCTTCTGAGCTGGAGTATCATTTCAGTTAAATATGTGATTTACCATTTGCAGCCTCCATAAAACCACTTTATAGTATAGCTCCTCCTCAGAGACTTTTTTTTCTAAAAGCCTCTTGATAATGATTATTTTCTCAGAGAGTGTTTGGGAAATAGAAGGCAGCAAAGTCAAACAAAATAGCAAAGCAATCCAGGAGTGCCTGCATTTATTGAAGTGTTCCTCATAAAATCTGTCTCACTATAAATGATGATTCCCTTATGCTATTTAATAGAGAAAATTAACACTCCACTGTACTGAGGAACTACCTAATTCTGCCTTTTAAGGCACACCTTGAACAAATTTTGGTTTATAATTGGTAAAAAAAAAAAATGTAGATCTATTAAATGAATCAAAAGACTTGCATACTTACTCCTGAACTTTGAATGAAACCCCAAACACTGAAAATATCTGTAACATCAAACATAAAGGATCACATTGAATTACTTCTGAAGAGGCAGCTTCCTGTCATTTCTTTGTGAAGAAAAAAAATGCCATCTGGTATTTTTAGGTTCTTGTGATTGAACATTCTGATTGATCATAAATGTGCCACTAAATAGCATACGGCAGAGTAAACAAATCACAGAATGCTAGGAGAGATGTTAAAAAGTGGTTAAAACATTGTCATCCTTTTGTATTTATTATTGAAATATGGAATGCAGGGCACATGCACATAAAACCACTTAAGGAGACAGCTTGTCATCCTTCTGGATGTATTTGAGAAAATAACACATTTCAGTGAAATGCCATAGAAGATTAACAAATTAATTTTGTATAAGCTGACCTCCCCCATCCTTGGGCTCTCAGTGCCATCCCACTCTCTCTTAATGCTACTTTGATACAATTTTAATTGGAACCACAATTCCTTATGCCTGTGTTTGGGTTTTGCTGTTTTATTGCTGCTGCCTTGCATGGGGAGGACTACCCATAAAAGCAGGAACTATGCATTCTCTTTAACAGTTTTCCCCCTGTTTGAAACAGAAAACTTAATGCTACAGGAATATGGAATGGAGAAACTGCTGAACTCTGTGTTAGCACTAGGATTAAACAGAATTTCTTGTAGATTTATCAAAAATAAAACAATAGCATTCTGTAAACTGCAATGAGTATATTACATATAAAGAGGCATTTTAGAAAAGAGTAGGTGCAAGAAACAGACGTGTTCACTCCACTTCCAGTGTAAAACTTTTCTGCATTTTTTTCATTGGGGGCCATTTAAAAATTATTCTAGTGATGCAGCAACTTCCTGCACCTAGAAGAGAAAAGCATCAGGAAGCAAAGCTTTACTTTTTCTCCACTGAAATTCTTTCCTGCCTTTGTTTTTTTTTTAATTTATTTTATTAATTTATGCTTTCTGCTTCTAGTGACTCTTACTATTCATTACATTATCATTATAATATCATTTGCACAGAAGGGTAAACAGTGTCATAATCAAATACAGGCTGCACAGGAAACGGCATAAACAAGAGTGCAAAGTTTTTAAAGCCATGTGACCTTGAGCTCTACTGCTTCATATGTTCTTCCTTCACTATACTGGAGGTATCCAGAGGCCACGCTTGTCAGAGCACTGTGTCTGAGCCACAAGTATTTGTACCACATAGCCCAACAGAGGAGTAGTAAGCAGCTTGCCTGTTCTCGGATGAGCTGACTGGGAGGGCACAAGGGCAGACTCAGGCCTTAAGAATTACTGGGTGCTGCTAACCTCTTGTTCTAACTGGGATTCTGGACCTTCTTGTTCATTAGATTACAAGACAAGAATGGCCATTTTTCTTCCTGTGTATTTTCTACCTTTCATGATCACACCTAAGTATTAACTGTTTAATTTTTACTTTCTGTGAGCTTGTACTACTTACTGCCTTATACTACTGAAATTTTCGACTGCATGAGGGCTTTAACTTGCTGGTGTATGGATTTCTGAGCATCTAAGGCACTATTATTTCTTAATGGGCTGATCTGTTGCCATCTGAATCAGCCTTCTGTCTCGTTACAGAAAAAACAGCTACTTTACACCCTAGATGAACAATTATAGAAAATGCTCTAGTATATGTTTCATAGTGGGCAAAAGCTGTGCCTGGATCTGTACTGAAAGGGCTTCCTGTGAAACGAGGACATATTTAGGGATACAGAGATAAAATTCAGAACTAGGTGGTTGTTTGATCTCTGTATATTTCTGTTACAGATGTCTCAAAACATAGCTTCTAACAGAACATTGCTTCAGATTATTATAACAGTCAATTGTTTCCCTTACTGCTTGTTTCACTGTATCTCCCATGCAGTGGTCTTCTTTAATAAAGACAAATTACTAGCCTTATGCCTTATGCTCATCACTTATTTTCTTTAATTGTGTTGTATGCTGGTAAGATTAAGTCTGCTTGGATTGTTTTAATTACGTTTCCTAAAGCACATTGTAAAGATACCTGCACAGAAAGGTATAGTAAAGGTATGGGGAAGAGGCTGTTCTACAAAGGAGAAGCATTATTTTTTATCTGCTTAGACTTATTCATCTGTAACCAGCTGAAAGCTTCTTTAAACCATGGAGTGTCCTGAACTCTGTCCCATTTTAGAGTGAGATAACTTTATATTCCTTTTGCTTGACGATTGCTAAATGAGATCTGGAGCAAACACAGCTTTGGTATCACCTGCAGACACAGCTTTTGTGTCTAAACAGCAAAATCATTTTAGTCCTTCACCTCAGTATTTTTTATGACAAATCCTTGTAGCATTAATTTTTCCTCCCAGTTTTTAGTTTTCTTACCTGCCCCATAATTATTGGTAACTTTTCTGTTTCTCAGCTGGACTATCTCACACTGTGGTTTGTATCGCTGTACTTTGGACAGGAGCTTTCCCAAATGTCTTGGTTCTTTTTTTTCTGTTGTTGTTGGTGTGTGGTGGTGTTTTTTAAAATAATGCTTATTTTAGCATCAAAAATAGAAGAATGAATACCTCAATATTACCAATCGAAAGTCAAAAGAGACAAAACTATGAAGAGGAAACAAATTCCCTGTTGCTTTACTTAGCCCACAAATTCTTCAATCCTACAAATCACAATGGGTTATTTTCCTTCATATGCTCTCAGTTTCTTTTTTTAGGAAAAAAAATAATTAGAAAGAACACCTGATAGTCACTTGCCAGTTAAAATCAGTTACTTTTCAGCCACCTCTGTTTACAGTCATATGTAGGGAGTGCACGTAGATATTTAGAACTTTGTGTTTGTCCAATTAACGTGACCTCAGATAATCCTGCTGGATGTCAGCGAGGGAGCACATGTCCCTGTGAGCTCATTGCTGAACTGACACTGAACTTTGTTGCAGGCAAATCTGACAATCAGGCCAGATAGCATTCTTTCTTTCCTGGGGCTAGTATGTCAAGGTATGGAATTATATCCATTTTGTTTTGTTCTGATTGCGAATTTTCATATTTATTCTTGTTATAAATTTCCCCAAATTTATATGGTCTCCAGGAGAAAGAGCATTGTAGCAAAAAGCGAACTATGTCAAGTTATGAAAGATTCATACCTTATTTTTCCTGCTTACAGAGGGCTCACTCATGTTATTGGGGTCAGTGGTCTCCTGTCTTGAAGCAACTTCTACAGTCACAGCTTTATTCCTTTTAGAGGAATGATGGTGTCAATAAGGAATAGCAAGTAATTTAAGGGATAACCAAGAGGCCAAATATGTCAATTTATGATACCATATTTCTGACAAGTATATTTCCTACTATATTTTGTTGGTTTATATCTAGCTATGTGTTTGTATGTTTGTGTTTCTTTTTGTTTATTTTAGAATATTGCAACACTGTCACTGGAGTCAGTGATTTTAAAAAAAAAAAAATTTTTTTTGTAAATTAGCCTCTTTTCTTGCAAATATTCAAATTATATGAACCAGGGAGTGCCAGTCATAGTAAACTGTGCTGGATTTTGTTATGTTTTATGAAGCATTTTATTTTATGTAAGTGAAGTGCTTATTTAGACTTCTGGTTGGACCAAAGTTAGAATTCCAGAAAAGCAAAGCTGAGGCCTTGGTAATTTGGGAGAAGAGACCAACGCAACCCTCACTACCAATGACAGTGTTCTGACTATCTCAGCCAATATCCATTTATTTTACAAGAGAAAACATTTTCACTGTAGAATATTGTGGAGAAATAACTGGCTTGAAAAATGCCATTTGTACTTTTAAAGATTTGACATCAGGTTATGTCATATTCTCAAGACCATGCACTAATATCAACATACTTTTCTTAATTAAACTTGCAGGACTAATAATAGTAGGGAATTGTAATATAAAAGTTAAGGCAATTTAAAGAAACTTTTAATTATTTTTATTTTCTCCTTTTGCTCAATGCTTATCTTATTTAGAATTTCACTAGCATTTATTTGCCTGATCTAATTTCAGCACATTGTTTTGATCTGAAAAATATTATTGCTAATTTCTTGCATTTCTTTGGCTTTTTTTCCTCCTCCTTGTTTTTATTGTAGTACTTAATTTTGAATATGTTATAAATTCTGTGTAGGTTTTTCAATGGATCTTTGAACATATGTGTATCTTACAGTCTGAGAACAAAAAGAGTAAATAGAATAAAATGATGAGTATATATATTCACCTTAAATCCAGATTGTGTTTTTTCAAAGACATGCATTTGTGATAAAACTAGAATGCATCTCTGAAGGCTTTTAAAATAGCTATGGTAGGGTAAAAAAAGTTATAAAATGTAAATAATGGCTGTCAATAAACTCTTTCCAGATGTAAGTCGGTTTATCTAAAATTAGAATATTTCCTTATACATTACTTGATAGCATACTGCCTGAAGAATTAGCTCTGCAGGGCTTATTAGGAAAATATAGATCTTTATATAAAAATTAAGAAATAAATAGTGGAAACAAATAGGAGGAACTCCCTGAACATGATTTCTGTATCAAAGGAAGTTGTAGTGGAAATTGTATCTTTGGAAGTCTTTTAAGAATTAAAGTCAGTGCAGAATTAATTAGTAAATCTAATTTAAAAAAAAAAAACAAAACTGGAAAACAATCTAATGGAAAATTCAGTGGTGATAGTATTCTTGTAATCAAACTTTTCTTTTGTTTTAAAACTGAAATTATGCAACTAGCATATTTCCTATGAAAATGTTAGTTCAAAATAATAGCCGATGTTAGGTCACACAAAAAAATAAATATTCCAAAGTCTAAAGTGTATCAGTTCTTTTGTACTCTTCCTACAAATTCCAAAGCATTAATATACCATCTCTAAATCAGTCCTAGAGGAATTCGTATAGTACAATGTTCTGTAAAATTGCATTTACCAGGAGTTCACCCTGAAGAAAAAGTCGAGGCAGCTTAGGTGGAGGATGTGGTTTATTTTTCTTCCTTGTCTCTCTTGTCATGCTAATTCTTTAGTAAACTTACTCTCTCATTTATTTTAAAAGTTTGCTTATCAGTGAAGAGATGGCTCATGTGATAATCCCAGGAAGCTCTGAATAAAAATTCTTTCTGGTACAGTCTGCAGAATGAATGTTTTTGTAGCACTTTTGGCTCACTGCTGCCTTTCATTGGAACATTGAATAAGCTCAAATGGGTTGTTATTAACTGGTGACAGGGTCTATGCTGAACATGCTGGTTAAGCCATGTAAGTGTCTCTGTCCTCTTTTATGAATGGATACTTTAGCAAAATGTATTCATATTAGAAGTGAGGGAATATGGACATCTCTTGTTCCATCTGTGTTATGTAATTGGTAGTTTATGTAGCAGCTTTCTTTCTCTTGCCATTTCTCTTCACAGTGAAATTATACTATAACATTATGCTAATTAGTTCCTTTGGTAGCTGTCGTTACCAACACCCGATCCCC
>NW_008632755.1:0-5142 GCF_000691845.1 Merops nubicus | reverse complement strand
ATGCTGTGGGAAATGGTGTCAAATGCCCTACTAAAATCTGGGTAGACAACATTCACATCTTGGTGCTGGCTTCTTCCCAGTAGTGACCTTTATTCATACTCAAACATCAACCTGAGAGGATGACAAAATATGTCAGTCCTCTGTGCTGTTTATCAGCTGAAACTGTATTCTGTTATCCTTTACTTCACTTGTCTTCCCAAATTTATTCTTGCAATTAGAGATGGAAGAGCAAAGAGTAGGCAGTCCCCTTTATTTGTTAGAAAGAAGGGACACATGCTTCTAGACTTGCTTCTAGAGTTTTCTTGTAGTCATGACTTGGTCTTTCTATCTTGTTTCTCAAGGAGCTCGTAGGAAAGTGATACTAACATTCTACATTTGGAAATTCCAGTTGTGCTGAAAGAAATATACTTTTCAACAGTTCTAGAATAAGTAAGTTTTCATAAAACGTCCTGCTGGCTTTGGCTACTATCAGTTGTCGTTAGAGGCCACTTTCATCTGCAGTATTCTACCATTCCTCAGTTGTCTTACTGATTTTTAATATGCATGTGGTTAAAGAGTATGTAATACCTGAGCATATTCTTTTGTGTGCTTATGGCCTTTAGTATTGATTTGGCTGACACCCTGTGAAAATGCTCCTCAGACTGGAGAGCGTTTGCCTGGCTGTTTATTCTCAGGAGAAGGTTTTACATAGTACAGGAAAGCTTGGTGTTCTTGACGTCATTTCTGGGAAGTCTGGGATGATGCTGGGCAGGTCCCAAAGGCTGGCTATCTTGAAGGTACATACTTTAAAAAAGATGAGATAAAAGAAGGGGAAAATTTGGTTTTATTGAGTGGATTTTGGCTGTTCGTGTTTTAGTTCTTTGGTTTATTTTTGAGGTAGTTATTACAAGTTGAAGTTTGTTGTTACAAACAGGAAGGTAGAAGATATTTTCGGTTAAGAAAGGAACTTGGCATGTTGTCTACTTGACAGGACTTATTTTTTTTTTTTAATAGTATCTAGTTCTCAGAATAGTCTTCATCTTCCACATTTTATGAAAGTTATGACTTTGCAGAAAGTGAAACTAAAGGCTTAGGAAGTTGGCAGCATCACTTGGTAAACAGGTTGACAAAATCAGGATTAGAGCTGTTGCTCTCTGAATCTCTTTTTCTGGGAAGTATCCCCTCTCTTAATGAACTGGGTACACCTCTACATCTGGCAGCTGTGTTTTTACTGTGGTGTTCAGGGTGAATTGTACAGGTCCACTCAGAGGAGTATTGCCGTAGTAACTTGAGCAGTTTTGGTTCTGTCAGGTTTTTACTCTCAGGGAAAGAATTTCTATACCACAGTTAAGCTGTGTGAAGCTAAACTCATTTCAGAAAAGTGGACTTGAGAATAAAAAGAACGGCTCTAATTATTCATAATAGTGTGGTCTTCTGAGCTGGAATATGCTTTGCACACGGAGGAGACCATGGAGCAGGCTGTCCTGGCTAGTAGTATGTACAGATGAAAGCTTACAGTTTTACACAAGCTCTATGAAGTATCTGCTGCTGCTGATCTTCAGCATTGTAACAGTTAGCTTTCTTCTGCCGTGCTCATTGAAGAAATCAGTGTTTGGTCTGACAGTTTGCTTCAGTGGGTTTGTCAGTACTAGACACAGAGCCACTATAGTGGCCTTTTCAAATGGAGTTCAGTGAACAGAAGACATGTTCTGCCTAAAATTTAATTGGGTGTATTGTATGCAGTATAGCACAGGGCAAAATACTGTTTGTATCAGCCTCACTGAGAAGATGGTTCATAGTATGTGTGGAAATGAGCCAGCTAATGACATGAGATCCAGAATAACTTGCTGTCCAAATACAGTGCTAGAACAGGCTCAGTGTTCCTGAAGCTCAGTCATACTGGTAAGTGGCTAGTAACACACGACATGCCACCAAATGAAGCCACACTCCATTTGACAGCAGCTTTCCTTTTTTCCTGATTTGCATACCCTTGCAAACTCCTTTTATGTTAAATCTTGCACTTCTCTGACCCCTTAGGAAGACTTCACTGCATTATGAGCTGAAAATTAGTGCAGCTAAAAAGAACTGCTGACAAAGGTGTCTGCTGACCCTCAGTGCTGGCATAAGGATGTGAGAAATAAGGAGAGCCCTCAACAGTGCGGAGTTGTTAGATTGGCTGACTTGCATCACAGAGTTTCAGTTTTAACTGTGTGTTTTCAGAAGTCAGAGTCTCAAAAGCATGAGGAACTGGAGAATATGTGCAAGGTAATGAAGTGGGAGGGCCAGGAGAATGGGCAGAAGGGGGCAACCTAAAAGCACTCCTGAAATTTGCAGAGCTTACCATCCCAGCCCTGAGCTCTAGCTGAACCTGAACAAGCAACATGTTTGCAATAAGGATCCTTTAGTCTAACAATAAAAGAAAATACAAAAATATACCCAGCATGACTTGTATTCTGACATTTCAGGTAAGTACAGAATTAATGACTACCAGAGATAGAAAGCTTTCAGTTTCATTGTAGCATATTAAAATTTTCACTTCAGTTGAAGGGCTGAAAGTACCTTCTTTATTTGCAGCAAAGAATCCACAAAAATTTGTAACTGTCATTGGCAGTCTGACTATCATAACTGATGTTTTCTGGGCCCTCTTGTGGAAACTTACATGTATGTCAGGGTTAGTGACTGAAAAGGCTATTAGGTAAAAAATATTTCAAAATTATTTTGTCTTTCCTAGTGTTGTAAGAGGCCTGCAACTTTTGAAGGTAGTTCTTACATCTTGATAACTGAAATTCAGAAGAACTGAGTCAGTTCTTCTGACATGGCGTAAACATTTCACAGAATCACCAAGGCTGGAAGGGAGCTCTTGAGATTATCTGATGCAGCCCCCCTGCTCAAATAGGGTCATCATGGGCTGTATCTGGTAATGTTTTAACAGTGGACACTCTACAGCCTTTCTGGGCAATGTATTCCAGTCCTGATCCTATCCTGTTCCAAATTCCCAGATGACCTGAGGTGTAATGGAACACAAGCCTTTTACGTGTCTTTTTGGCATTTAGTGTAAAAAGTTAGGTATCATAGCTTCCCGTGCAAAACAATTGATTACATATTGGATTAGAAGCTGTAAAAGCTGGAGTGGATCCCAAGGATAAGCTATAACTAGATGATGTGAGGGGCTTCCACAGCCTTGTAGGGCAAAGCTCTTTACTCTGTCTGATGCCACCCTGTGCAGTGGGGATTTTCAGCCCCTTGAGAACATTGCACGTCTGGGTTTTTTTCCCCAGAATGGGTTAGTTTCCATGCATATTCAACAGATTGGTAGCTTAAACTCTTGCTTTCAGAGGCAGCTACTTAGAAGAGCAGGGAGGAACAGAGCATTAATGTTGAAGCAGCATCTCAGCTTTGTCTGGGTAGAGCTGTACTGTAGAATAACTGGCAAAACCAGCAGGACATGGAGTTGTAGTGGCCAGCTCTGAGAGAGGCCAAATGTGTGGATGCAAGGTACTGCCAATCAAAGCCAGGAATACCTTCCTCATTGTTTGGAGCTCTAGCTTGATGGGAGTCATGCACTATTCAGGGAAGTCAGGTAGATGGGAACTGCTTTCTCACTGAAGCATTTGTCTGACGTGCCTGTCAGCAAAATGTGCCTGTGTGCAGTCTGTGTTACACCACGTGAGCTAGCTTCTGTGTTGCGTATTGGAATTGGGTCTGAAAGAATTTATGCATCATTGTGTTCAATTGTTCTCACCAAATCAGAGTGACAGCTCTGATCAGTGTGTTTTAGAGTAGTCTCTGAGAACTTGTTTGATACCAAGAATCGTGAGGCCATACTTTTCATAGAAGAATGGCAGAAAATAACTGCATATGCTAGATGTGAATGTAACCTTGAAAGTGAAAGATACTTTCTCTGATTAGAAACTCTCATTTAAGGAGCTGTTTTCTCCACTTCCTTCCTGGAAGGTATTGATGCTCCAGGAGCGCACCAGTGTATCTGCTCTTTGATCATCACTGTACACCCAATTAAACAAGACCAGACAAGCAGATCAGAAAGTGGGTCCTTTCTTTTGATTTTATGTATTAGTGTGGTGGTTTACTTGCATGTTGTCAGGCACACTTATAAAAAGCTTTTGTCCTAGCAATGCATACAGGATCCTGTCTGCCTTCATCCCTTCTGTACGTGTGTCAAAAGGAGTTGATTTGCACTTTTGCATTCCACTTTTGCATTCCAGTTGCAGTGTCAGTATCTATCTTTGGAGTATTTTTTTTATTTGAAACTTTATTATTTTGGGCTCCACATTTCAATTAAGAGCTCCCTCAGTTATTCAGGACCAACATGGTTTTGTTCTGTGTAGAATTACTTCAGCCTCCATTGCTCTAATACACCCTGACAGCTGTTGACTCTGCTTTGCGCTCTGTAATGGAGAGGTGACAGCAGGCACGCTGTGCTTGTGAGGCCTGTCTGCCACCTGTACTACTGGGAATTATCTTGTAGGCAAGTCTATAAACTCAAATGGAAACTGAGTTGAGATATTTGTGTGAAAGAGAGGGTGGCTGTTTTGAAGTGCTGCTCACAAGTGAAGCTGTTTGCTTATAATTAAAAGTTTCTGTAGAGTTGTGCATCCATGAAAGTATCTTGGCCATAGCACAGTCTAGAGGAGTTTGTTGCATCTTTAACTTCTATGCAAGAAATAATAACCTAATGATGTCTACCTGGCCTTAACACTGAAGGAAGCTGAAACTTACTGGAATATCTTTTTTTCTGTCTCCAAATGGCTTGCCCAGTCAGCATCTACAGTCTCTTCAAAACAGAGCTTGAATGTCTAGAAAACCTCATCTCTATTATTGGAGTTAAGAGGCTTAAAGGTCTCTAAGGATATTCTCTCTTTAGGCTGCTGCCAGCCTTTAGTGTGTAAGGTTTAGCAGTCCTGTCGGCTAGAACTCTCTGTTGCAGCACTTGTTAAAAAGAGCTACCTGAGAGAAGTGCATGAAGGTAGACCTCTGCATCCAGCTTCTTTCAGGATGAACTGCCATAGATTCCAACATAGCCTTCTGAAACAGACTGTTGTCCTGATAATGCCAAGTATTTTCTGCTTCCTTGGCTGTCATTTAAACAAATTGTCAGTCTTGTGCATGGACACTTGGGACATTGTTACGTGAAAGGGAAGGGGG
>NW_008632754.1:0-7251 GCF_000691845.1 Merops nubicus | reverse complement strand
CCAACCTGTACTGGTGCATGCTGTTCCACTGCACTCATTGTAAAGGCTGTCTGGTCTCCCTTTCTACCCAAGACAAGACTGATGCAAATTGTTCTGCATGTTCCAAGCTGGTCCTCCTTTCAGAAGTAATCACACAGATGCTTACAATAACTAAGCCTATTCCAATTTTTTTCATTCTTTCATATACCAGGGATACTTGTGAATCTTAGACAGGATTTCATAGTAAATCAAGTAAACAAAAATAACCTCCTTATGTAGTTGGTAAGCTATTACTAAACACTATCAGTTACAACTTCAAACTAGAAAAATGAGGATGACTCAGCACCAACAAGGACAGAGTTTCAAAAAATGTAGAACATTAATGTCAGCAGTACTTGTAAAATGTAAATCACATTATGTGTATTGGGTTTCTGCAAAGAGCGAAAGAATTACAGTTTTGGGGAAGACTACTGGTGGTATTAGTGAGATGTACTTTAAAAAAGGAACTGTTTATGCTGGACCTTGATATTTGATGTTTGTTTGACTGTAAATCAGAAAGGTGTTAAACTTTGTTTCCAGCTTCTGCTTCCTAAGTTTTATATATGTGTATGTACATATTATATACATAATACCTTTTAATGTCAAGTATTTCTGTTAATTCTTTTAAATTCATTTCTATTAAAATAATGTCTTGACAGTGTCTCTTTTAAAATGTTTCATGAGTACCACTAGTTAATCACTAATATGCAAAGGGATAATGTACCTGGATTTTCTGTTCACACACGGTTGTACACACATTGATAGTCAAGAGTACAATACTCTCCTTATTACCTATTCTTTACATACTCTACCTAAGGATCAGTCAGAATGGAGGGTGTTTGAAGAATGCCTTTTCTTCTTAAGCAATACAGCAGAGAAATAACTGGTTTCACTTTTTTCTTAGGGTGGTGCTGCTGGTGCATATAGTCAACATGCCTGTAAAGATGTAAGTTATCTATGTATTTATTGTCTACTACTAAGCTTCTTAACATCTTATTGCAAACTGTATTTGACTCTCTTCTGCAGAGCTTTATTAATCTTCCTAAATATATTAAGGAAAACAGTGGTAGTCTGAGATATTATTCTGAAGTTAAAAACCCAAATTAAAAGTTCTTACATTGTCAATCATTTGTGTTATAGGGGCTATGCATGACCTGTTATATACACTTAATTTGTTAGCCTACTAAAATGTCAGAATTTTTACTGCGTAATGCTTTTTATCTGTTAGAATAATTGTCTTTGGATATTGCATATTATGCAATAGTCTTTGGGGTTTTTTACATTATTTGCATAGTATTTTCATGTCTTTAGTAGATAAATTTCCTATTTCAATGTAATTTATTTAATTTTCTCCTGAAACATTTATTTTAAGATATAACATATGTCATTTTTAAAATCACAAAAGCAAGTAAAAAAAGAAATCTATCAGAAAGACAACACTCTCTCCCAATGCCTTCTGGGTACTGAAACCCGACCAAAGGAGCTTCTTAATCATATGCTTAACTTTAAATCAGTTATTTTAATACTAATTTCTAAATATTAAATATTTAAAACTCCTAAATATATAAATATTTTGTCTTTGTTTAATATGTAATTGTAAACTGTATTTGTGATAGAGCAACATTAATCTTATGACTGTAGTAGAATGTTGGAAAATTTTTACTTCAGCTGTCTTTAAGGAGGTTCACTGTACTTTACTATTGCCCTGAATTTAAGTATATATTAAATCTATTTGATTTGACGTGTACATTCTCTAAGAAAAAAAAGTAATGCTCTCTAGATATAATTAATAAATTATCATATAATTAAGTACGTTGTTTATGTTTTTATTTCAGAGTGCATCCTCATCCAGTGGTGCTATTAGCTATGGCCTGGTAACTATGTGCTTTCCAACATGTTTTCAATTTCCTAAGATATTCAGAAATTAAGCAATTATGCCTAGCTTTTACCAAAATATAATAAAATTCATGTAAGGAGGAGTGTCTCCAAATGATAAAGTAATAATCATATTGGAAATAACTAACAGATGAGTTACCTGTTTATGTTGTAATATCAACTTTGTTAAAGTTGTTTACTTCTGTTTTGCATAGAAATTCAATTACATTTATTCTGTAAATGAACACCAAAACTGATTTTCCAAAAGTCAGAGCTTTCCTCAATAGTTACTAAGAACTTAAAGTATTTTTGGTGTCTTTTGCCTATCAATTTCACACATGGGTTGATGAAATGGAAAACTTCACCGGACATCATTTTATGCTTGATTTATAACATTTATGTTCCTATGGCACATTTATTCCAGTTTATATTTCAATAGTAGGGTGTTTTTAGTGTTTTAGAGGATGAGTTCTGGAGTTTGGGTTGGTTTGTTTCTTGATGAGGGTAGGAGAGGGTTTTTTTTTTTCCTACCAATAGACTATTTTTATTATAAACAAACTTCCAATTTAATGGTAGTTGAAATATTTGCAGCTTTTATACAGTGCTGTGTAAAACTAGCCAAATAGTTGGAGTTTGTTGTAAAAAAATTAAACCAATTCATTTATTTCAGTTGTTTATTTATTAATAGCTAACACATTAATGTTTTTACTCAAACTTACTTTGGTGCATTAGGGAAATTGTTAGCTATAACAATCTTGTGAAAAATAGTTCTGTAGTTAATTTGTCATACATCTACCTAAGCAAAAAATTATTTCTGTATTCTTTGTAGTCTGTCCCTTCAAGCAGTTCAGATTCCAGTAAGAAGGTAAGTTCTTTTCAGTTCTTAAGGGAAATGTTCTTACAGTTGTAACTCGCCATGACTTCTTTTATTTCAGTGGTACTACAGTCCCTTTCACCAGTTAAGATTTTTCAAGGTTTTAACCCAGATTGATTCATATGATTTAAGTCAGGTTTGGTTCTTGGATGCCTTGTGCTAACTAGCTGTGCTGTGATGGCTTTTGTTGATCATTGACTTAACTGTATATAAAGTAAGATTTCAAATGTGTTTATGGGGATTTGTTTTAAAAACTTAGGATGATTGTGTTATAATTAGAATTTTTAAGGATCTAGATTATGTAATTTTTATTCAGATGGGACTGGAGAATGAATGTGACTCAAAGGATGTGAAATCAATAGAATTCATATTACTGTGGAATTTGACTCATAATATTTACATGGACTTTCAGTTCAGTCCCTAGGAGGCTCAGGATTAATATTGTGGTGTGTTCAGTAAACACACAGTGTACCCATTCACGTCCTCACAGATTTTTGTTTTTCCTTTTTAATATCTTATTGTTTTAAGAATTCAAAACATACTGCTAGATAATTTTTTTAGTAAATTAGTTTTTAAAAGTAATATTTATGCTTTTTTTATGCTAGAATTCTTCATTTCTGATAGCACCAACTCTCTTCTTTTTATACCACTAAAATGCAAAAAAGAAAAAAGCTTTTAATTAGAAAACATTAAAACCTGAACAGGAGGTACTACTGTGCACGTTATTTTTTTTTTTTTGAATGAACTGAATATTAAGAACTTTTAAAAAAAAAAATAGTATAATACTGGATCAAAAGTAAAGGAGTTGATGTACCAGTTTGGGGTAGAAATTTGAAGATCTACAAGGACACACAGTATAGTGGTTATGGGTACATTACATGAAATTTTGCTTCTGCCTTTTTTTTAATAAAAATAATATTTTATAAAAGTGATCATCCATAGAATTATCAGAGTTTGCAAATTTAGATAGTTCAATATTCTTTATTTTCCTAACATACTTAACTATTGAAATAAATTCTGTGATGAGTAAACAGTTTTCTCTGTTTTCTCTACAGGTCGTGGTCGTTGCCAACAGCAACCCTTTTCCACCTGTGGTAAGGAGATTTTCTCTACAATGCTCAGAATCTTAACTCAAAAAGCATTCAAATATCTACATGCTTAATTTGTCAGAAAGATTCCTGGTGTATAGAGACAATTCTTTGGCATGGAGTGTTTACCCTAGGTGCATAATTATCTTCAGGGAAAGCCAGGATTAAAATAGCAACAAATCTTGTGGAGGTCCTGTGATTGCTCTCAATCTATAGTCTCTGTGTTTCTGAATAGTTTTGATTTTCTGTTTTTATTCCAGTTTTCTTTTGTAAATTCACTTCCTTTCTCATTTTTAAACTATTAAATTTCCACTCGGCTTACTTGGAATTGTACAGTCAATCAAAACTAAGTTTAGCCTTAAGGTGGTTAAGGTGAGTTTGTGTGATGTAACATTTGATATACATGGTTTTTTGATGTCTCATTTCCAGTCAAGCATGTTGTTGTTCTAACCTGAATGAAGATTAACATGCTTTGTTATATGCCATCCTTTCCATATCTTTCTTTCACCTTTGGTTGTGTGTTGCATCCAAAAGATAGGGCCCTTTTTCTGTTGAAGTATTATGTTTGGACAAGTCCTTGTGCAAAATAATTAAAGATTGTTTTGTTTCATTTGCAGCGTCATACCTTCCCCCAGGTAAGCATACTTTTTTCTTATGATTTCTGTAATGTTAATACAGTTCTTATGGGATCAAACCAGTTGCCTAAGGATGGGGTCTGCTGCCCCTTTCCATTTGTCTCTCATGCCTAAAAATTCAGCAAACAGGCATCTGGAGCAAGAATTTAATTCATATGTGTGGTAATATATGTCCAGTGCAGGTGATAGTGGGTCAGGCTGGAGGGAGGAGGATGTCTTAACTTCCTCCACCACATTTGGAAATGCCAAGCTGACTGGTAGTGCAAAAGGGGCACAGGTTGTGCTCTGCTGCTCTCCATATAAGCTGTAATAGAAGCAGATACAGGTGCAGAAAGTGACTTAGTAGGGTCAGGCTGCCTCCCAAGCCTTTCAGAGCAAAGGATAAACTAGTTTAATGCTGCATGTTATGAATTTGATACTCAGTCCATCACATGTATGATCTTTCCATTTATTCTACTAAGTAAAACAGTACAACTGGGTATTTTCTGTTTAACTACATTACATTTAAACAAGTCAAATTAAATGTTCTCTGTTGTGTTTTTTTTTGTTTGGTTGGCTTTTTTTTTCAGAGTTTGGGAAGTTCTGCTACTAGGATCATAGTACAGGTAGGTGTTCTTTCTCCGTTATACTTGAGTTTTAACTGAAGCCCTGTCTCAGTAAATTAAATAATGATTCATCTTTTTGGGAATAAATAAGTATGCATAACTTAGGCATATCTTTGATATCCACAAACTACAGTGGTGGAGTAGGGTGTTTCTGTGGTTACAGAAAAGTGGCTACCCTAAATGGTTGCTGATTAAAACCAGTACAGCTATTTTATATAGTCACAAAATATTAAAACCTCTGTATGCTAATTCCACAGTGCTCAAAAAATTTGCAAAATTGAACCACATCAGTCTGCTCAGGAGGGCAGATGGAATTCCAGAACTTAAGCTTGAATGTTATTTGTTATTAAATCAAATATGCATAAATCATAACCTGCTCAGTTTCACATTCTTTTAAACAGTCTGGTTTTTTAATGGAAACAGCTAGTTCAGCATTACATTTTCTTAAAAACCTGCTAGCTAGTACTTAGGTGAACTTTTGTTTGCTGTTTTATTTATAATATTCCTTCTTGATAAACCAGGCACTTAGAAAATTCATCACAATCCAACCTCATTAAGAACATGTTTGTGAAGTATTATATCACTGAGGCATGGTTTTTCTGGGTCTTTTGCAATTTTAACATACTTACCACTCTTCATGGTGTAGACTTCTCTTCCTTCATATGAGAGTCCTTCAGACTGTGACAAAAAATTCTCACTTCCATTGAAAGATCAGTGACAGATTACCCCAGCTGAAATTTGTCTTTTGAAAATCATTGTTTTCAAAATGTATAGGATAGATTCCTCCACAATTAGTGATGAATTCTGGCAGAGAAAGAAAGAAGATTTCCTTGTTAATTTTTGAATTTAATTGTACAGTGTTTTGATTACACAGGTTAAATATTTTCAGTGTGTATATATAAAAAAACCCTGAAGGATATATGATTACTCTCATAATCCTTCATGAGCATTGAAAGATTTTCTGCCAGTGAAATTTGGTGAAAATGTAACTGGTGGCTTTTCAAATTTGTTTTGACAAACCCTTTGTCAAAAGCTAATTGTGCTTATTCATGAAAAAAATGTCATAATATGAATACAAATGGAAATGAGTTAGGCAATTTGTGCAACGAATTTGAAGGGCAGAATTTAAACTCACTTGAAGTAGCACAATATGATTCAAACTGCCTAGTAAATTTAAGTGCAGTGTTGTCTCTTGAAATGTGTTAGTATATAAGCAATTCCTCTTAAAAAATAAGTAACTTTTTTTGTTCCTGTAGAGTGGACAAAGACAGCAAGGCAGCAGCAGTACTTATGTTCAGGTAAGTGAAAATAGAATTACAAATATTTCTGTAGACTTCACTAAAATAAGGCCAGTAAAACATGGAAATAAATTATTTCCTACGTTTAAAAATGTATTTCACAGGCGCAGGTGTTTCTGTGTTTCTGATTTTTGTTCATGAAATTGCCATCTGGTATTGATTGATTCAGCTATTTTTGTTTGGAATGTTCATAATATATTTCCATCTGTGACTGGTTGAATTGAAATGGCCTAATTCCACTCAATGTGTCCTCCATTTGCTATAAACAAATACTAACAAAATTATAACATAAATTGTTGCAGAGTCACACATGAGAATAATCATAGTATAAACTCAAGTATGAGGGCTCTTCAAATTTACTCCTCTATTTTTTTTTAAGGGGGGGAAGCGGCTTCTGAAGACAAATGTCTTTCAGTGTTCTATGTACCCCTATATGTAACCAGGAAAATGATTCACAAGCATGGGTACGAATTCCAGGGGTAAAGGCCATGGGGAGGCCAGTACTCAACATGTACAGGGTTGCCTGCATCCTGACTCGATTCATGGCTTTTGCTGAGACTGGGACAATCTGCTGCAGAGATGCTACGATCTGGCTCTGTGTCCTTTGACTCAGGATGGGCCTTTCTGGGAAGCCCTGTGCAACTGTATTTCCATAAACTTTATGCACTTTAGAGAAGCCTCCTTCTCATGGTGGTAACAGTCTACTCATTTTTTAAGGGTTCCCAAGGCAGCCAGTCCTATGGCCAGGTAAGATATATTTCCTGAAATGTGTTGAGCTCTGCTACAGGCACCTGCATCATAAATGCTCTCTGGGGGTTGATTGGTTTTTCCTTTTTCCTTCTTGGAGTTGCTGAGTGT
>NW_008632753.1:0-17326 GCF_000691845.1 Merops nubicus | reverse complement strand
GCGGCTCTTCTTTCCCTCACACAAAAAGCTGGTCCCCGTTCTTAGTCTGGGAATGCCGGTACCTGACCCGCTGTGCGCGGCCCTTGCAGAGCTGCCCTGGCACCGCCAGCTGCCCGCCGGCATGCCCAGCACGCACCCACAGACTGCAGCCTTCTGCTGACACGTGGTTCTGAGCCTCGGCTTTCCCTCAGCACAGCTTCCCTGGGCGCTGGAGGTTTCCCATGCTTTACATGAGCCTAAGGGAGAATTTGTTTCCTCCTCGGAGGCAAAACTGTGTGGGCCAACTGTCTGTTAAAATTTATACTGATGCCCGTCACCATTCTTGTCTGCACACCTTTTTCAGGGAAGCAAAGATCTCTAGAATTTCAGGTAATTCTCCTTTTGAATAAAATTTTTTGCCTGTGGGGTATCTTATATTTTAGGTAAGCGTATTTTCATTAGGTATTTATATTAAGTTCATTTGTTTCTGGTTCTTTGTTGCGGGACTAGTTGGAAGGCTTCAGGCGAGAGAAAGCATCGGTGTTGCATTACCCTTAGAGCAGAAAGGTGTCCTCGGAGAGGAGGGCTTTGAGGCGCTCTCAAAGGGAGACACTCATGGGATTTCTTCCATCACGTCAAGAGTTCATTCCATGTCTGAATGCTCCATACAGAGCGTGGTTTACTTTGCACTGTCACACCGTTTATGCAGAGGGCTTTGAACCACTTCACCCTGGTGCAGGGTGCCCATCACGAGGTTCTCTGAGCGACACGTGGGCTCTCCCATTCTCCAGCTGTGAGCCATCGCTGATTTGAGCTCAGCACTGGAGCCTCACACTGATAAACCCTGAAAAATGCAGGGTAACCCAACGGCTCCTTAATTTTAAAGAGTTTGATAAAGCCCCATCAACTCTGACTGATGTGGTTCACTGTGTTTAACTTTCCGTAGACACGTGACAGTGAAATTCTTGCTAAGCTCAGCGATGTGAGGAAGACCAGTGCAGAGAAACATCTAAGTAAAGTGAAGATATCAAACTCAGGAAGAGCAGACTGTGGCTTGTAGAACAGTCAGTAGGCTGAAATAAATATCTTTGCTTTTCTACTTGTTCTGTCCTGTCCAAGAACACAGGCTCAGTTCTGCTCAGGATGGAGAAGCAGCTGAGTAAAAGCACACTTAATGAAGTTACAAGTCTGTGGCGCATTGTGTTTGCAGACAGCTTTGTATTTGGGGGCTCTCAACTGATGAATCAGCTTGCTCCTATTGGGAGCTGCTACAATCCTTCTGCTGATTGAATTCTGCTGGTTTTGCGTGCATGAGCTGTAGTAATCTCTGCTCTATTCTCCATACTAATGACTGTTCCTAGCGCCAGATCCCACTGATTTGCTGCTGAAAACAGTTTGCTGATTGGCAAAATCGTGCCTGATGCTCTTGTGGAAAGCTTCCTGGAGCCTCCAGCTGACTTTGCGCAGCCTCCCGTGGCCTCCAGCGAGCTCAGCCAGGCTGGTGGCTCAGCAGTGAACAGGCAAGGCTCGTTTGTATTGCCAAAAGGCCTGGATCAGAGCAAGCTCAGATCAGGTCTAAGATCACAGTAACTTTGCTGGGCTCAGTGTGACTACTCCAGGCTAAACGAGATGAAGATCTGGTCCAAAATGTGTTAGGCAGCCTGAGGAGATGCACTTGATTTTGTGTTTCCGTGCTGGAGTTGCCTCAGCAGGAGCAGCTGGGTTAATTTACAGCGATACTTTCTGCTGGGCTCCACAGGTCTCTTGCAGGGCTGATCACTGGCTTTGGCAGGTTACAGTCAACTTCTCAGCAGGATCGTGCACAAGTGCCCAGTAAAATTCAAAGCTGATTCATATAAGTAACACCCAAATTTGTGTACCGGTTGGCAACACCTTTTAAATCGCAATTTAATGACAGCAGAAGGCAGCTACTGAAGCAGTCTCTGGTTGCACACTCATTTGTTTTCATGAACTCACTGTTTCCTTTTAACAGCGCGGCAGGGTTGGAGATGAGTTGTGTAAGGAGGGAGAATGTGTGAGAAGTTCTCTCCGCAACTCTTGTTTTTCCATCAAAATAAATCCTGGGAGACCAGCGTCGTGCCTGTGGGCTGAGTGGGCAGGCAGGGAGCGGGGCGCTGCTGGCACAGGGGAGGGCTCCGCTGCCCGCAGGAGCGGTGGTGACGGGCGACAGCAGAGCAGTGCTTGCTGCAGATGCGCTCTGCGCCACACATCTCACGTGGCACCCTTGCAGGTTTGATAAACGGCACCTTGCTGCTGCCCTGCCTTCCTGGACGCTCTCCAGCTTAGCAGATCTGTCAGGGACGTCCGGCTGTCTGTTGTAGTTCCTCCTGGCCTTCCCAGGAAGTGGGCAGATCCCTCTGGCTAGTGGGGACTCATCCTTCGTTTGTACTTCAGGTAGGAAACTCCATTTGCGGTTGGGCCTGCAAATGGGCCAGCAGGAAAACAACGTAGCCTAGCAAGAAGGAGGGAGGGAGGGAATGTGACCACTTTTTTGGACACTGTGACCTGGAGCAGCTCGATGGCCGATACGGGCTCTGCCTTTGTTTATTGAAACAGTTTGCTCAGCACATTGTCTGTCCCTGGAGTGCTCTGGGCTGTGCAGCACGGGGATGCTGTGACCCTGCCGTGGTCAGAGCAGGCTTCTGGAGTGCAGTGACAGGACGTGCAATCTGATGCTTTGCTGTCGTCTAATTGCAAGTCTATTTAAGGTCTGAGTAAACCTCCATGTAAGGACTTTGCAGCTGTGGCTTTCTCTGGGCTGTGAGCTGCTGCTGGAGAAACCCCATGCTTGTTTATTGGTGCTTCCAAGGTCTGAAAGGCACTTGAGCAGTTAAGCATCTCTGGCTGTGTGGGAGGGACAGCCTGTCCAGGCAATGCACTGCGATGGGGGCACTGCAGTTTGACAAAGTTTGGGGAAGGTCCCTCCCCTCACCCACCACCCATGGGGTGGGGGCACTGTGGCTGTCGGAAGGCACCGGTCTCTGTCATGGCACATTTGGTGCCAAGGGAGGATTTCTGTCCTCCTGGCTGATCACACAGGTTGGGTGTGTAGGGCAGTGAGAAAGTGCTCTCCATCCCAGGCTCCAAGTGGCAGATAGTCCAAGACATTGGCCCAGCTCCAGCGGGGGATTTCAGATCCAAAATAAGCCTTGTTCTAGCTGTGACTTCCATCGACTTCAATAGGCAAATACGAGCCTGTGGGTTTTGCTGTTCCCGGGGGGCCCTGCTTGCTCTTCCCAAAGGAAAGCTGGTAGACCAGGGTGTACCCAGCAGCAAGAGGCTTGGCTGTGGTCTCAGAGGTTGGCTGCACCCCTTTAACAGAAGATATTCCAGGCCTAGTTGTTAAAGTGAGTCCTCTCTGTTGACCTAAATCCCCTGGTTTGGCAATTCTTCAACTAGAGACAAAGTAACAGACAAGTGGTGGGGAAAGAGGGAAATAGCGCAAGTAGGTACTATAGAAAAATGACAGGTCAAAGGAAAAAAAACAGCACAAGACACTGCAGTGTTCCTCTTCCTGGCTTTCCCACAGCCACTATGGAAACACAAGGACATATGGCAGAGACAAATCGAATGGCTCTGGGTGCATTGTGAAACCCCTGCTCCTTTCAACGGGCAGATCGGCTTGCTCAGAGTGAAAGGCTTCCATTAACCTGCACAAAATGGCAAGAGCTTTCCAGAAAAGCTAATGGCATTGCTGCTGACACACAATATTTTAATTGATTGATTTGTTTGACTCGCAATGGCTGTAACACATTTCTGAAAGGAGCCAAGTTTAGACAGGGTTAGTGTCAGCCAAGGGGCTGTGGGACCCTTGCTTATTTCTCTTTGAGATGTTCCAAGGCATGAGCTGACAACAGCACTCCCAATTTGTTCCTATAAAAATCAATCAAATTAAATATGCTTTTATTCCCTTTCCGAGCTGTCACGGGGATCAGGAAGTCTCCCTGTAAGAGAAACCATGACCACATGGCTATGGTGACACATGCAAGCCCCGTGAATGTGTATCTTTATGCTGACTGTGTTTATGTATTTTACTCCTTCCTCCCACCAGGTTTGTCTTAAAAGCTCCTAAGCTTTTGAGCTTGTGAGCGGTATCACTAATTTAGTATCTAGCATATTAGGGCCCTGCTTGCTTGCTCTGCAGAGCAGTTGTTACTCCAGCAATGAGTACCCTTGCTCAGCACACCGGGTAAGCTGCCGAAGGATGGAGCCTCCCTCAGCCCTGCTGTGGGAAGACAAGGAGGAAGAGGAGGATGAGGTGGGTGCCTCTGCATTTCCACTCTCAGAGCACCACGCTCTGCAGATGCTGCCATAACCTTATGAGAGACAAACGGGGCTGTTTCAAGTCTAGTTTCATCAGGACGTTTCAGCTCATTGGGAAGGGTTGCTTCTCTGCTCACATTCTCCATGACTGACAGGGCAAGAATTACAGGACACGTAGCAGATCCTTTTCACACAGGGGCTTACTTGCTAGCACAGCTGCTCTCTCTTGCAAATCTTGTTTCTCAAACAATTTCATACTGAAAGCATTTATAAAAAGTGGGAGAAAGCCCAAAGCATTTCCAGGGTGCAGGAAGAACAAACATTAGGCCCATCTTCCTTAGGGTCCTCAGCTCTGGAAAGAGTCACATTTCCTCCCCTTCTGACGGGAATCGGATGCCAGGAGCTTGACTTTGAGTATTAAGCTGATGTCTGCATGGTGAAGTCCCCAGATTAGTGGAAGCTTTTCAGTGTTTTCTTCACCTTTTTAAAGCCTTGCAATGGCAAAACCCGACCAAACTGTAGTCGGCACCTGTCTCATGTTTTCCATAGTATTTCTATAATGTGTTAGGACAGTTTTGCATGTGAAGAAAACATTAGCAGAGCACTGAGCTCTCCTGTGCCATGCAGTGACTGAAAGCCAGTGCTGAGCTAATGTTTTCTTTACATGTGGATCTGTTCTAACTCACTAGAGGCATAACGGCATTGATGCACAACGTTAAATGTCGCTTCAGCTAAGATTAGTCTCATGTAATTCTAGAAATTATTCTGCTTATAGCAGTAGGTAAATTTGTGCAGTAAATTTGACCTGCTTTCTTGCAGTGAAGCACAGCCAAGCTTTCTAAGAAAGATATGTTAATATTTAACAAACAGTGAAAACTAAATGTTAACATTTTCAAATCACTGAGTAACTTTGCAGCCTAATCCATATTCTCAAATATGAGTTTTCAAGGAATGTGGGCTTCCACACTCACTGGGTCACTTGAAATGGTCCTTTTATGCAATTCATCTTGCTCAGCCTTGTTGGATGTCTCCTTGGTATAAGCCTCCTCCTAAGGTATCATAGAATGTTTGTGTTGGAAGGGATCTCCAAAGGTCATCTAGTCCAGCCCCTCTGCTATAAGCAAGGACATCTCCAACTAGGTCAAGCTACTCAAAGCCTCATCAAGCCTGACTTCGAATGTCTCCAGGGATGGGGCCCCACCACCTCTCTAGGCAGTCTGTTCCACCCTCATATTAAAGAACTTTTTCCTAACGTCTAACCTAAATCTCCCCTTTTCTAGCTTAAAGCCATTACCCCTTGTCCTGTCAATCCAAACCCTGTGAATAGCCCCTCCCCTGATTTCATGTAGGTCCCCTGCAGGTACTGGAAGGTCACTGTAAAGTCTCCCCAGAGCCTCCCCTTCTCCAGGCTGAACAACCCCAACTCCCACAGCCTGTCCTCACAGCAGAGCTGCTCCAGCCCTCTGATCATTTTTGTGGCTCTCTGCTGAACACGCTCCAACAGCTCCACGGCCTTCTAGTGCTGGGGACTCCAGAGCTGGACACAGGGCTCCAGGTGAGGTCTCACCAGGGCAGAGCAGAGGGGCAGGATCACCTCTCTCCATCTGCTGGCCATGCTTCTTTTGATGCAGCCCAGGATTCCACTGGCCTTCTGGGCTGCTGCTGCACATTGGTGGCTCATGTCCAGCTTCTCATTTATTAGTACCCCCAAATCTTTTTCCAGTGGACTGCTCTCTAGCATCTCCTCTCCCAGGCTATATTGGTAATGTTGGTTGCCCCTGCCCAGGTGCAGGACCCTGCACTTGGTCTTGTTGAACCTCACAAGGTTCACCTGAGCCCACCTCTGCAGCCTGTCCAAGTCCCTCTGGATGGCCTCTTGTCCCTCTGGCCTGTCAACTACACCTCCCAGCTTAGTATTGTCAGCAAACTTGCTGAGGGTGCACTCAGTGCCACTGTGTCATTAATGAATGGTACCTTTCTTCTTTTTTGACTCTGATAGAGCCTTGAAGATTAGCCCAGGAATGACAGAGGAATATATTTCTAGAGTACTCATGAATATCTTCTGTAAAAGGTATCAGAATTGCATTCTTATTCATACAAATAAAAAGCAAGGTCATGCATAGCCTGCACAACGTCTGCAAGTAGTTCAGGAAGCCACTCCAGTCTGAGGTCTACCAGCTTCAAAAGCAAGTGCCTCTGATTTGGCTTTTCAATGTGTGATTTGCTCTGTAACAGAGATGATCACCCAGCAGTGCCTTTCAGCATGCGTTGGTGTGGCTGTGTTCAGAAGCTCAGGGTCTCCAGCTGCAAATTTTGGTCTGGGTGTACGTGCCATGAATGCGTTCAGGACTGGTGGAAGCTTTTGGAAAATGTAGATTGCAGCTTCTTCTTTCCCAGCCCTGGTGGGAGTTCAGCACAGAGCTGCTGTCACAGCTGTGTGCTTGTGGAGATCCTCACTGCCGTAGTCAGCCACAGGTTGCATTGACTGAGTGCCAGTGTTTTCTGGCCTTTGTTTCTCAGGGATAGGCAATATTAGAGTCTGAAGGTGCTGCAGTCTCTTAAGACCCATATTAGCCTTTTCCCCTCTCACAATATATATTTTGATGTTATATATTTCAGCCTCGAGAAGGAGTGAGGTTTTTATAATAAAGAATGTTCATCTCATTAATGACATGGAAAAAGAGACAGACAAGTAGAAGGAATTCAATTCTTCCTTTCAGATCTAAGATCTATTGCTAGCCAAAACACAAGGATGGCTTTTGGAAGGAGAATTAGGGGGTAAAACAACAAGTGCTTAGCACTTACAACTTCTTATAAGCAGTACAGTGTATTATCTGATCAGCACTACACAACAGGAACTGCATTAAGATTCAGCACTGTTGTGGTTTTAAGTAATAGTAAACCATCCCTCGTCTCCCTGACAGACAGATACGGGCTCTGGAGTGACATACCAATGGACATTTTAAGGAGTTTGATTCAGAGGACAGGATCACATTCTCCCTTCACTCTTTGCTTCACATATTTGGTTTGCAGGGAAGTTGGCACCTGGGGTTGCCGTGGCGTGGACCCCACTGAATCAATGTGAGTTTTGCCTAGGGTTTCATCCTTGGCTTCTGGACTTTCATCCTTGACTTTAGGTCTTGTACTTGAAGTTTTGGAAAGCAGGGCTCTTGGATTGCGTGGAGCAGAGGGAGGTCTCAGCCTTCAGTCCTTGCTGTCACAAAACACCTCTCAGCCTGAATGCTGTGGGCTTTGCACGAATGAAAACCAATATATCAACACCAGCGACAGCCAGTGCAACATCTTGGTGGGATGGCTGCACCAGGCAGCAGGCCCAGCCCCTGTCAGCGTTTGCAGAAGGGGCCGTCAGAAGCCTGGCACTGAGTGGAAGTTAGCAGAGGGCTGAACAGCGACAGCACCTACCTTCAGCATCTCCTCCTCCTCCTCCTCCTCCTCCCCCTTCGCTTCCTGTCCCTTTGCCCTTGCTTGGGCAATTCATCTGCAGCAAGATAGAATCAAAGAACCCTCTTCCTTTGCTAAACAATTTCGCTCCTTTTGTTAGGGTTAGATGAAATGGTGATAAAAGCTGTTGTAGCTCCCCTGAAGCCAGCAGGAGCATGCTGCCGGTTTGGTCCTTGATCACTTTTTGCACTGCTCTCCCCTGCAGGTATCCAGTTACACCTTCTGGTAAATCCAGCGTTAGACAGAATTAATGAAGCTGAGACGTGGTCCCCACGGGACCACAGGGGTTTTGTCCATTGATAGGTACAATACTTCGGAGCCTTTGGGGACAGGAGTTTTATCAACGGGAAGATCTGCAGAGTGACTTTTTGGAAAGTTCATTTTAAGGTTGGGTGTTTTCCTCTGGTTTCTTGCTAAACAATCTCCAATCCCTTGCTGCCTGGGAAAAGGGCAGGAGTGGGGCCTGGCCTTCAGTTCACCACTGGGCCTGGTTCACTTCATCTGTACTTTGACAAGGTGTTTTGGAGAGGCGTAGGAATAGCTTTTATCTCCTTGAGCTAAATCCATTCAAAACCTTTTGGTTAAATACACTGGTTGAGGGAGCCTGTGTGTACCCCTCAAAAGAGAGGAGAGCAGGGTGCTGAGGAGGGGCAGGTGTGAGGGGGAGGTGAGTAGGCTCCATCTCGCCATGTGGACCATTGGAATTGCTGCAAGGCCCCTTAGATATCCAGGGGCATCCTCCCAGTGCAAGCAAAGTACTTCCCAGCGGAGGGGGGAATTAGCAACGTGTCCAAATGGAATATGGTTGCTATTAAGAGTAATATATATTTAACGCTCTACAGGGACTGTTCAAGCCTGCATCTGTAGGAAGGGGGAAAAAAGTCAGGTTTGCGCTTTTGGCAGACTGCAGATCAGAGAGTTCAATCTGCAATCTCTCTTGGTATGTTTTATGTGGGTGGGTTTTGTTAAGTTACAGGCAAAGTTATTGCACCCCTAGGCTACTCACATTAAATGTTTCTCCAATTTTAGCAACATTCTTTCCAGGCTCAGCTACATTTGTTTTTATCTTCTCTATGGCAATTGATGATCTAAGTGTAAAATGTATAACTCCGCAGGATCTCCTGTTATATATTTCTTCCACAGCTGTAGCTGAATCAGGACAATATAATCCAATGACATGTTGTAATGGCTAATGCTTGCTTTAATACATTCCAGATTAAAGGAGTCAGCAAAGTTTACATATCCAAAGTAATAAATTTAAAGAATAATAACGACAAATCCCAAACCATGACTATATCTTGAGAGTGTTGTTTTGTTTTTTTTTTCCCCCCTCCTATCTTCTCTGGTCTGGCTAAAGTCTGTTTGTAGGAAACTCAACAGGACAGATAAAAGATGATGAGACAAACAACTTAATCCCTTAATAATGTCAAGTGGAAAATCCAACAACAGATTGGCAAAGAACTCAAATAACAACTGCAAAGTGGCCCTTACTGAGGACTACAGACCTAGTTTAAAAGGCCGAGCTTCGGATATTATTAGAGATAAGCCTGAATCAGTGGCCACAGGTTCAAACATGTCTTTGAACTCTGAAGCGGAGCCAAGTTCCTTTTTTTAATCCATGCCTGCACAGCATGCATTGAATGCTTAGCTGCATTGAAGCCAGTTCAGCATCACCTCGTACCTCGTGCTGCCTTCGGCACGCTCAAAAAGTGACCAGGAGAGGCCCCAGGTTGGTATTTCCACCTCTGGGTGCTGTTGCAGATGGGAACACAGGACAGCAGTGAGGGTGTGCTGCTCAGGTAGGTGCCTGTCATGGCAGCAAGAGGAAGAGGAAAGCTGGGCACAACTTGCTGGCACCACACTGGCCTCTGAGACCAAACATCTCGTCCTGCTCATGCCAAGGATGAACACACAGCTGCAGCTCTGTGCTGCTACCCCTGTTACTGCTGCTTAGGGCAGTCTCCAGCTGCCATTGAAAGATATACCTAGAAAGCAAGGCATGTGGTCGCAGAAGTAGAAGGCACTTGGAAATGCAATTGCCAAGCAGCTTCAGAAAGAGCATGTTAATTATTATCTCCTCAGAGCTGTATTTACTTAGAGCTGACAGCCCTTCACCCTGGGCTTTCCTGATGAGAATGTCTTACTGGGGTGCAGACCAGGGCATCCAGAAAGGAAACAAAGGAAAGAGATTTTAGAATTGTGCCTTATCTCCATCCACCTGAATGACTGTTGTATTTTAAAAGAATATGTGAAACCCATTGTTTGGAAAAACCCTGACAGTGTGCTCTCCCAGCTCCATTGTTTTAACGTTCTCCTAGGAATTTGTGTATAAATTGTTCCCAATCCAGTTTATGTCTCTCAGCCTGACAAATCCTGTGTTTCCCTTCCGTACTTTTAGCAGAGTGGGAACTAACCTTGATCTGTATTGCAAAGCCAACAGACTTGCCTTGTTGGGTGTTAGAAGATGTCGCCACCTTCACACACAAAGAGTGCGTGTCACAGTTTTTGAGCAAGATGTACCACCACTGAAAAAGAAGTCTGCACAGAGCTCACACTTTAAAGATGAAATTTTGGAAAAGCAGCTCAGCTCTGAAATGAACCAGACCCTCCCTCAGAGAAGGGAGAAACCAATATCTGCCTATCATGGAAGCCCCCTTGCACAGCAGGTTAAAGCAAATGGTGTGAGGACAGGGATACAGCTCAGCACCTCCATCGTTACCAGCCCTCCATCTGAGTCCTGTCTCATGGGGAATAGACTTGGCCTCTCTTGTCAGGTCTCTGTTTTCTTATGTTACCCTTCATTACTGGAATGGCTTTTTTGGGCCAAGGAGGGCAGTGTGGGAGTCCAGGTGGTCAAAAGTGACCATAACGTCAACCAGGTGCCGGGCCAGTAATGAAAGGGAAGTGCAGAGGTAGAATGATGCTTCTGTTGCTGTTCTTCTCTTTTCCTGTACTGCACAGCCCAAGAAGCTCTGATATTGGGTCTTTGAGCTTTTGGACTGCTTAAAGACAGTTCCAGATCCCAGGTTTGTTCTTGTGGATGGGAACCCTTCCCAGAAGGGATAAAGCTCAGAGGAGCCTGTTTAATATAGGCTGATCTCATGCTTGAGCATACGCAGGAGTTGACCTTTCAGCACTGAAATAAGAAGTGATGGGAATAGAATAAATCACAGCCTTGAAGGAAAAGCCAAGTAGTTTAGACTTGCACCTCAGCAGAAGGAGTCAAGGTGGGGAGGCTTAGAGAGCTGCAGAGTGGCCAAACAACAGATTTGAGAAGCGATCTTTCAGCAGTGGGTTTGGTGGATCTTTGCAGAGCAGGCCTGCAGAGGAAAGGCTATTGAGATGTGAAATTGAGATATGAGGTGATGAGCCCTGGGGGTAAATTTTTACTGGGAGGGTAGGTTGGAAAGACTCCGTTGGGGATGTTATCCTGAAAAAAACCGCAAGACTCACAGATAGGCTGGATGTGAGGACTGAGAGAAAGAGATCCAAGTTTTCCACTTGCTGAAAGTTTCAGGGTTGGAGCAAAACACTCACAAATGAGAGCTGTAACATTTACACTCACGTTGCAAAGTCAGAAATTATTCTATGAGTTGCCAGGCTGCAAAGAATCAAGCCTCTGTATTACATGGCAAGCCTCAGAGCCATCATGTTTCAGTAAAAGCCAAAGCCAAAATTTCTATAAACTTGTTAGGAGGCAGCTCCAAGCCCCCAGGGCACGCCCCCTTAACCTTCAGGGTCCTGGCATTGAATGGAAGATTTTTCCAGGAGAACCAAAACTCAGAGCACTCCCTAGTATGCGGAAGCCACAGCCTGATGAGGAACTCCCTCTGCATGGTGGCTTCCCTTCAGTCTCAGGAGAGGGTGGCTCAGAGCTTTTTCAGGGCAGCCACGGCAGAGGGTCGGGCTACTCTGTGCCACAGAGCCCATTGGTGCCGAGAGAGATGCTGAGGTTTGCCTTCCTGGCCACTCTTTCTCTGGACCATCTGTGCTTTGTCCCCAAGGCAGCCAGACCCCCGGCCCCATCCAGACAAACCCTGGCAGGGCAGAAGATTGTAGGAGCTGGCTGGAGCTGGAAGAACAGTTTTTTGGCAGAGAGTAAATTTTCCAGCAAATGTCAAGGGGGAGGGGGGAGTCAAAATGATTCACAAATTCAAATACATTTTCTGAATAGTTCTGGCCTAGAAAAAAACACAGAGGTGGGGGAAGAGGGAGGGATGTTAAAAATAGCAATGCGTGTCATTCTGACAGTTTCAGAATGAACCATTTCATTTTGGGAATGGTTTGTTTATGTTTTGCAAGCATTTGAAATGTAGATTTGAGTCAAAATGGCATTTCTCACTTAAAAGTTGACCTCAGCACTAAAACACATTGAAAGAAGAAAAGAGAAAAGGTTTTTTAGAACTTACATAATCTGAAATGAAACACCTCGTTTTGCTTCGGCTCCAGATGAGACATGTCAGAGTTTTCCTTCCAGAGCCCATGATTTTAGCTGTGTTCAGCCCAACCTGAACATCTCTTCTCCCCTTGTATTTTGGTTGAGCTCTGATGTGAAAAAAATCCATGCTCTGTCCACTTCCAATGCTGGCCAAGCTTTAAGTAGTGCCATGGAGCAAGTATTTTAGTTTAATCTGAGGTCAACCACATGTTGCTGTGATTCAGACTGAAACCTGTGGTATCAAATGAATAAGAGCTGTAGGTTTTGTAGATAACTGGCAACTTCTCCGGAAGATTCAGTGTTGAACCTCATTTAGAAAAATAACCCAAACTCCTGGGGCCCTGAAATCTGACCTAGAAATCTTCAGAGAAGCCAGAGTCTGCAGACAGCTGAATGGCAGACTTTCACTCCCCCGACACTCACACTGGTCTCATTCAACTGATTCATTAAAGGGAAACAGCAAACAGCTAGTAATTACTGAGCTGTAGCCAAAACGTGCTGCAGAGTTTCCCCAGGCAGAGGGGAAGGAACAGGCACGTTTGCTATATGATGAACTGTCCTCGAGATTACTGTTCCCTGCTCTGGTTTTGGCCTGGCTGGGACACACTGTGTGCTGACAGTTACCTTGACTGACTTGTGATCCCCTTCCCTCTGTGTCTTGGGAGAGTTCAGGCACAAAATGGGGAGAATAAAGATGCCACAGTGGTGTGGGATGGCAAACTTTTTAGCAGCAGCCCCTCTTGGGCAGGGGCTGTAGCCAAGACCTTTTGCATTTGTGGGCAGAGCCTGGGTTTTACCTGCAGTAGGGAGGTTTGTAAGCTTTTTTTCTGGACCATTCTAAATTTAGCCTTACTGAAGGGTGGATCTTATGGTGTGGACAGGATATGAAGGTTTTTATTGTAGAATGGTAGAATCGTTTTGGTTGGAAAAGACCTTTAAGATCATTGAGTCCAACCATTAACCTAACACTGCCCCGCCCACCACTAAACCTTGTCCCTGAGCACCTCATATACACAACTTTTAAACACCTCCAGGGATGGGAACCCAACTACTTCCCTGGCCTTGACAATCCTTTTGGTGAAGTTTTTGCTAACAGCCAACCTAAACCTCCCCTGGCACAACCTGAGGCTGTTTCTTCTTGCCCTATCACTTGTTATTTGGGAAAAGAGACCTATCTCCACCCTGCTACAACCTCCTTTCAGGTAGTTGTGGAGAGAGATAAGGTCTCCTCTGAGCCTCCTTTCCCCAGGCTAAACCACCCCAGTTCCCTCAGCTGCTCCTTGTGAGATTTGTTCTCTAGACCCCCTCACCAGATTCATTGACCTTTGGACCCACTCCAGCACCTCAGTGTCTTTCTTATTTTCTTATTGAGAGGCCCAAATCTGAACCCAGTATTCGAGGTGTGGCCTCACCTGTACCAAGCAGAGGTACATAATCACTTCTCTAGTCCTGCTGGCCACACCGTTTCTGATACAGGCTTCAACTTGTAATTCAATACATGGAGGTGTGTAGGGCTGGCAGTGGGTGGTGATCGGTGCCTACAGCAGGATGAGGAATCGAGGCCAGCGTGCATGAACCAGCCCTGCAGCTCCCTCAACCATGCATTTACTGCTAAAATGCTGCCAAGTCAAGCTCTCCCCAAAATAACAAGGATTGCCTTTAAAAACACCAAATGTTTCAGGGTTTTTTGGAAGTACTGCATTTGTTTGATTGTTTCCCTGGTTTATATGCCTTTAATTTGGGACAATTTTTCAGTCTTTTCTGTGCAAGCCTAAAGGCTAGAAAAGTGCTTGCTTGCTTTTTAAAAAGAAAAGCTCAGAGTCTCAGCCACCTGCCTGCAAGAGCTGGGGGCTGTGAGAACAAGGCAGAGATCACACTAAAACTGCATGGGTGGGCGACCAGACTACTGAAATAACTGCTTCTCTCAGTGGGGGAATGGGCTGAAGGAAAAGAAAGGCCAGAAGGGCAGAGCGTGTAAGCTGATTTGGCTTTCCTGCAGCAAAAGGAGAAGGCCAGCTCTCCCTCCCCACCCCAGCCCACACACACCTAAAGTGATATCTGCCTTCTGTTTGTGTGTGTGTCGTGAGGCTTGGGATAGCCGGTGGCACACGACTCTCGCATCTCTGCTGCAGTTCAGGCTTATCTCTCCTGAAATATGGAGGCAGGGGCACTAAACAACCGCACTTGGACGTTGACCTGTGGAAGGTTGTACACATCTTTTCACAAGGAATCTTAAGCTCTGAGAGTGCTTGGAAAATACCAGGCAAGGTTGTTGAACTGTCCTAGACCACCTTGTCATTGAATGGTGCAGAGGTGCTGTGTGAAGTAATGCCAAGTGTTCTCTAGTGCATCCAAGGGTACTTGGAATTCAGTTTACTCTTGTCTGATACGCAGACACATTCTTCACTTTCCCTCTTGAATAAGACACTGCAGTGTTCATTTTTCTCTGTTCCAGCTGATAGGTATGTGTCTCTGGCTCCTCCAGGGGGAGGAGGCAAGGATGTTCTTCCTTTTAGCCTGTCCTTAGAGCTATTACATGTTTAAAGGGAATTAATCCCCAAAGCAAAGGCATGGATATTGGGTGTATCCCATTTCCAGTTGGTGGGCCGTGCACTTTTCCCAGGTGCTCCACCTGCAGGGTTAACTTCAGTGAAATAGCACCAAGAGGGCAGTAATGATTCTATGCAGATGGTCGTGAAAACTGCTGTCAGCATAGCCAACAGAATATTTTCAGGATATAAAATTAAAGGAGGAAAGCAGATTTACTGGCTATTGTCAGAGAGAGCGGTTTGCGTAACAGCAACATTTTCCATACGCTATGCAAGCGAGTCGCTTGCTTGGGAATTAAATTGCAAGCCAGTTTAGACAGCGCGGCCAGCTGTAACATAACACACGTTACAACACACATACTCAGTGTTATTACTTGGTGTCAGTGTTTATTGAACTGCGTGGGGATTTGAGAAGCGAGCTTTGGCCCAGGAAACACTAACAGTATGATGGCACTTAGCGTCTCCAAAGCAGCACAGCTAGCGTTAGAGTGTTGGATAATAAATTTTCCAAAGATAAAATACTTTGGAAAATACCTGCTAATCCCTTGAAACCCCTAAGAGACATTAATTTTCGTGTTGGGTAATGAAAAGCCACGGATTTCACCGCTAAACTCAAAAATATCCTGTGGGTTTTGGATAAGCGAGGGAGACTCCAGGTGTAGGTTCAGTGGCTGATTTTGCAGCAGCAGTTCCAGCTGATCTCACTGGAAAGTGTTTATTTGCCGCTGTCTGCTGGTCTCTTGCTGTCTTCTTTTGCTACTGCAGGAACCAGGGCCAGCTGACTCCTTGAAGTACGCTTCCCTCTCGTTTTTAGGAAGAACTGACGCTCTAGAACATCACTTCGTTTCAGTTGCAAGACTGGAATGAGATTGGGCCAAATCATCTCTCTCATAGTTCTCATAGTTCTGTTGAGTCTGGTGGGCTTGCCTGAGGGATAGATCTGATCCAGCATAAGAATAACACAAAACACAGATGGGCTGGGTGAGCGCATTGTTCATATAAACGGATGGACCATGGAGAGCTGTCCACATTGCAAAATCCCCCCTCCCAGCTGGGTTCTTCAGGGATCCTTTGGAAAGCACAGCATGGGCAGGCTGGCAGCAAAATGTGGCACAACGACGGAATTTCCCCTCCCTTCCTACAATTGGTCTCTTGTGCTCAGAGCTGAGGACCATGTTGGCAGTGGTGCATGGGCTCAGCTCACCAACTGCACTGAACTGGCATCTCAGGGAGCAGGACAGGTCAGATTGCCGTGCCCTCCAACGGGAATAAAGTTATAAATACGTTTTTGGAACAAAAATAGGAACCATCCACCAGAGCTATTTCTGATGACCTCAAAATAAAGTTAGATTTTTTTTTTTCTCTGCTTCTTAGTGGGGCTGCTGAGCTCTCCAGCAGAACAGGAAGTAGGCTGAGGAGCTGTTTGAGTAACCAGAGCCGTCAGATCAATGGAAAAAATGGTTTGAGTACATTTTGTGAAAGCGCAGCCAACAATTTTGAAATTACTGCAGTTTCTTTTCCTAGATCAGGGCTGTTGTTCATGCCAAGGGGACTTATGTCTACCACTGCTGTGTCTGTAAGCAAACAGAGCCGTTTCTTCTTGATGATGTACACAATGTGCACCTCGGGGTGAAGCAGAAATCTTTCCCTTGGTGTCCTTGGATCGGGTTCCAGATTAGTTAATCTCTCAACATGATCAGGATCCTACGTAATTTTGAAATGCCTACCATGCCTTTTGGAAGAAAAATAAACTTGCTTTTATTGGGAGCTGGGCATGGGGAGGTCAGGGTAGGTGAGGAGGAAGGGAGAGGATGAGGCACCATTTTGCTGTCAAGGAGGAAGATGCACAGTTCTCAATCTCAGAATTGAGGCTGGTCCTACATTTTAGTGACACTTGCAGCTTCTTTCATGTTTTGCAAGCTCATCCGAGAATTGAATGCGTGCCAAATGAATCTTTCAAGGGAAGCGCAGCTGGGTTGAAAATATCTCCAGCCCAGATAATTCAAAGGAAGTGCAACTTTTAAATAAAGCATGTGAAGTGCCTCTAAGAATCTACCTGTTTTTTCCTGTTTTCTTTTTTTCCTTTTTCCTCTTTCCTCTCTTTAGTCCCACATTTTGCGTCTTTGCTGCCTCGACATGTCACCATTTCCTTTATTTCCCATGAGTCGTTCTCACAGGGGCATACAAAGGGTTTTCGAACCTGTCACATGCTCCAGCTGGAACTAGAGCACAACTCTTTTCTGGCTGTATTTTCTCCAGGATTTTGTCAAGTTTAGGAGCAGACGCGCCCCAGCTTTTTGCCGATTGTCTTTTCAGCTGTCCTCCGGTTGCGACAGTGGGGCTGCAGCCGGGCAAAGGCCGGTTGGAGCTGCAGAGCGGAGGAGATGCCGTGAGTGCGGGGAGAGCGAGGGGCGGCAGGATGCCCTCGGCGAGCAGGGTGGGGTGGCCGTGGGGAGGGAGCGAGGCGGCGTGGGAGAGCAGGGCCAGGAGGGAGAGATAAGGCCGACAGGAAGGCAGCGAAGGGGAAAGGCAGGTGGAAAAGGGAAATGACCGCCGCGGCCAGGAAGACCGAAGAGAATGCAAGGGAAGCTGCGAAGCCATCTGGGAATCTGCT
>NW_008632752.1:0-6615 GCF_000691845.1 Merops nubicus | reverse complement strand
TTCCACCCTAAACGATTCTATGATTCTGTGTTCAGTTAGAAACACGAGCAGTGGTTACGCAGTTGCTTGTGCTGTGGGAAGCCTGGAGGGCTGAGGTGCTCTCCAGGGAGCTCTGGTTCATCGGGTGCTGCACAGGAGCTTGAGGGTGCCGTGCTGTGGCATGGGCACAGGGGCTGCTGCTCAGACAAGACTGTAAGCAGCGTGGCCCAGGCTGGACTGCAAATCTCTTGCTCTTGTGCTTTTTTCGCTACAGTACTAAAGGGCAGAAGGTGTTCCACCTTCTGACTTTGTGAACCAGTGAGTATTTATGCAAAGTCCAAGAGCAAGGAGCCCAGGGCAGCAGGACAGTGACTGGAGAACTCTCACGGGAGTGAGACAGTTGATCCCACACCTCTCCTGCCTCCTGATGGAGGTAAGACTAAAACCTCAGTCTCAAAGATGCTGATGCTGAGCTTAAGAGAGAGAGAACAAAGTTATCTTTCCTTGAGTGCTGGCAGCCAGGAGACAACTCCTGGCTACAGCTCTTGAGGATATGCAGGATTTTTATTCTCTTTGCAAAGCAGCCCTGAAACCTTACACGTTTAGTCATTAGTGACTGTCTGGTTCACAAGGGTCTCTGTGTAATGTGCTGGCTTCTGTGATTTCTGTTCTGCCACATCCTCTGGGGACCTGTAACACCTACCCTGAGATCCTGAGTTTTACTGCAAGAAGATCTAGACATGAGCCACTACAGCTGAATGCACCCCTAGTATCCCCTGATGAACCATGTATCTGGGGACTGGCTGCTCTTCAGCCCAGTATACGGCAAGTGTTAGCCACAGACAAGTTACCCCTATCTCCCAAGAAAGTCACGTCAGCCAGTTATGCAGCAACTCCCAGCTGGGATGCTGCTAAGTCAGGTTCTTCTCTTTGTCTGAGCAGTTTTGGAAATCAGAAGGCTCCCAGGTCTGGTCTCCAGAGGATTCAGGTTTTGCACTTGTAACAACCTGCAGTCCCAGCCAGCCACCAGTTTAAAGCACTAATTTAAGGCCTGTTGAAGGCCTTAAATCAAATGAACTTCCTTCCACCCCACTGCCGGTTGGTGTGACTGAAAGCAGTGTTGCTTCTGTTTTTCAGAGGAGAACGTTCAGTTCCGTGTCCTGGCCGTGGCACCGCTGCGCTCCTGTGGACTCTAAGGGCAGAAGCTGTGCCCTGTGCTCACAGCAGGGACGGATCCTGGCGCTGGCGGTTGTGGTTCTCACATCTCAATCTTTCCCCAGGCAGTACTGGCCAAGGAGCAACATGTGTGGAAAATATGATATCACATTTGTGCCTAGAAGCAGCTGCAATATGTATTTCAGTAGCAAGGCCTGAAAGGAGTATGGAGAAAGACCTGCTCACTCTTCCCTTGCCAGCCAACTCCCTTGATGTTTCACAGGCTGCAGTGGCAGGAGTACGTTAGGTCCCGCCCAAGGTTTGTCTGACATCTGTTTGATGTTGTGCACATCCTGGGCTCGCTTTACAGCCGGTGCAGAGACAGAAGCACATCTGGAGGATGCCATCTCATCCTCACTTGGCTGTGCAGGATGATGCAAGTCACACCCTGTGGTGCCTGCTCCTCTGCTTTGGCTGTTGGGGTGACTGGGCTCCATGTGGGCATCTCCACTGCTGAGCCGAGTGGCACAGAAGGTATTGGAGCCAGGGAGCAGCTGGAACCTCATCTCCATCTATTGGGTCTGGCCAAACCCTTCATGCAGAACATCTCATTCTTCCTCCCACTCCTCGTTTCCAAAACCTGGTGCTGTTACTGGAGACAGGCAGTCCTGGGTGCGGCTGCTATCTTGCCTCCTGATTAAAGGTCCTGGGCCCTGGCAGCAGGTTTAGCTTTCTCGATGATTATGGCTTTCACATTGCCTCTCCTGAGATGATGCAAGCCTAACAAGTCTGTACTTTTCATGTTGTTCCCACTCATCAGTCTTCTGTCAATGCAGCCTGTCAGGAGCTGGCTCACACCTTCTTTTCAGGCAGCACGTAGCATGGTTGAGCTCTCAGCATTAACTGAATCACACCGCACTTTTGAAAAAAGAACAAAAAAAAACCCAAAAAAAACCCCAACAACAAATGACTAAAAGTCAGTAATAATACCTAGAAGAAAAACATGCAAGTGGGTAACCTTCCTGTCCAAAACAGATCTAAGGTGTGAAGGAACTGTTGTGGCTCTGACCAGCTGACAATCTGTAAAACAAAGGCCATTACATTTGAAGCATCGATTCTTTTACTGTAGTTCTAATTGCGTTTAAAAGCATCTCTTGATTTAAAGAATGAAAGTGTTGGAGCTTTCAGCACATCTCTAACTTGTTTTGATTGTCAGTCATTTGCACTATTAAAAAACATGCCTTGTACCATTAACCTAAATATGCTGTCAAGCATAGGAATGCCATTGTGCTTATTTCTAGAGCCTGAAGATTAACAGAGGTCTCTTGAGCTTCAGACTCAAATTATAAAGTGCCAAAGGATGTAGCCTCTGGATTTTACTGATTTTATTCAGTGTTTATGCAATCCATTTGTACTTCATGGTTTACAAGGTCCCTGTCAGACTCCCACTGTGCAGGTTTTTGTACACCCCAGAACCAGTCCCTGTCCTGACTGTGTTACTGCCCAGAGAGCAGCCAGTTTGGGTGCTTCACTGTTCCCTGTTGTCACCCTCTTCCTCTGATTGTGCATCACAGACAAACTCCTCCATCATTTTATGTTTTACACCTCTCCATCTTTTTCTCTTCTGATTTTAACTATGCCACCACTTCGAGGCATCCACTGGCTGCTGTAGTTGGAGACTGTGACTGTGGCCAGGAGGAAGGACAAGTGAGGAAGCTGAGAAGCCAGATCAGCATCCCTGGCAGTTTGAAGCTGTTGGTGGCCTCTTGCTGGCCCACCTTTGTTGGCAAGCACGACATCAGAAGGTGTCAGAAGGTTAGCACCAGGTAGGAAGGTTAGCACAAAGCAGCAGGGTTGGTGGTGGGACACTCCTCACCAGCACAAGGGGCAGGGTGGGAAAGGTGTGAGAACATCTGTGTGAACACCTAACAAGTATGCTGCAGAGTCTGGCAGCAAGACCTCATTTAAGGTGGGAATCAAAATCCCAACAGCATGTTGCTAAATGCTTCCCCCAAAGAATTTATTGTCATTCTGCCCCCTTGGCCCTTGGATCTTGTACTTTTAACAGGAAAATTGTTTCACTTGGCACTGGGCTCCTTTCCCAGACCAAGATTTTAAACTAATTTTAAAGAGAGGCTGTTTCCCCATGAGACAATGAGGAGGCAGATGTGCTCTCTGACATGCCATTGCATGTCTGCTGGCACTGCCATGCTCTGAGCCCAACCTTTGGTATCTCCACTGAATCAAGTGGTGTCTCTCCAGTGGGACTGCTTGCTGTTGAAAACTCTTCTTCCTTTCCTTCATTTTCCTCAGAACTGGACAGTCACAACACCAGGATCCCACCCAGAGGTCATGGAGATCATGGAGATAGGAGATCTGGCCAGGAAAAATATTTGGAGTCAAGAATGTTTTGAAAGACTAGACTAGAGAGGTCAGGCATGTGAGGAGAAAGATTTGCTATTTGTAGCAAATCCAGTGTCAGCTATGTGAAGAGAGAGACAGGGCTGGAGGCACAGTGTGGGAAAGCAGGCAAACAAGCCTGGCAGCTTCTTCATGGCTGAAGGGTTTGGAGGCTGGCATATTTTTCAGGTTTGTTTTGCAGGGAGGAATTACTTTCTTTGAGATATTGGTCTTGGAGCTTGAGACCCTTGGGGAAGAGAAGGACCGATGTCTGATCAGTGAAGGATGAAAACCTCCTTTCATGCTCCTTTCCCCACCTTCCTGCTAATGTTTTCTCCTTATTTTCTTATCACAGAAGTAGATGGCTTTCCTCAGCTTGCTCTCATCTCCTCACTTGATCCATCACAACCCACTTCCTGGGTTTCCTCACACCTATTTCCACTATTTTTCCTTCTTAACCTTTCCTTAGTACCCCAGTTTTTAAGGAATGCAGATTGCCCTCAACTCTAATTTTTGCCCAATAGCCTCTTTTTCCTTCTGATCAACACCATTTTCTGGATCCTTACCTCATTTCTCACCCTTCCCTTTCTCCAATCTCTCTGTCTTTATTTTCCCCAACACACTTTATCTCTGGTATACCTTGCAAGCTTTGTGTCCATACAGTCTATTGCCTACAGCCCCTCCTGTCATCCCACACACCTCTGCCTGCCACTGAAAGATCGGTTTTCTCAGGTGTCCCGGTAACCACATCTCCTGGCTCTTTGTGTCTCCCTGGGGCTCCCTCTGCTCCATCACATCAAGCATCAGGTGCTTGCCTGCACTGCTGGTACCGCTCTGTTTGTTGCAGTCACCCCTTGGTGGCTTTGGAGGAGGCAGCCCCAGCTTCCATGAGGCCGTGCTGCCAGCAGCTCACTACCAACCCAATGTGCATTTTGCCAGAGCCCTTCTGCTCACATCAACAGCCTTAGGGATGGTTTGGATCTGATCTTAATACTCCCTTTGGCATCACTCCCTATAGGCATCACTCCCTATAGGCATCACTCCCTATAGGCATCAGTCCTGTCATGCCTGTAAAAGTGTGTGATAGCAGATAAGCTGCTGCAGCACTGAGTTGTCAAAGCCTCTGGTCAGCTCCATCTCATGGTGTTTGACTCCTCTGTCTGTGATCCCTTGGCTAAGAGTGTGATCTTCCCAAGGCAGGGCAGTTCTTTGGCCTTTATCTTCTCAGCATAGTGAGTGCCACACCACGATGACAGCACTAGTAACATTGATGTTAGCAAGAAGAGAAAAAAAATGTTCTAGGGTCACAACAGCAATCTTAAATTAGATAGAAACTGGAGAGGGGGCTCACCTGGCAAGAAAATGGGTCTAGGAGTAGAGAAATGGAGCTCCATGCTGGCTTTCACACGGGTGTTCTTTATGGGAGATGGGAGTCTGAGGCTTGTATTCATTTGCTGGTGAATATAGCACTAAGCCTGCTAAGCAGGCAGGTAGAACCTAGCTTTACAGCCTGAAAACAAAGAGCTGTTCAGAGTTCCTAAAAAGCAGATAAGAACCCCTTGAGGGTCAGAAGACAGCTGGGTGCTGTACATCTGATGAGACAGAGGTGCTGCTTTTGAGGCAGAAGGTTGATGTGCAGGTCCAGGACAGAAGCAGGATGTTTCCTGGTGGACATCATTGATCTGCTCAGCATGCTGGTCACTGTTACACCCATCTTGAGACATCTGATGCTGCCTTTTTGTTGGATTGGGACCACGCATATCCTGTGGTAATGCAGTAAAGCAGTAAAGTCAGTCTTGGAGTGGGGTGTTTCCTGGCCCAGGTTTGCCTGGGGAGCAGGGCTTACCATGCTTGTGAAAATATTTTCTTCTGCTGCCTAGGTAATTGCAAGCCTGGGACCACAGAAAACATCTAATAGCTAAGGTTTACCTTCAGTTCTTGATTTCCCAGGGGCCTTTTCACATCCCAGAAAATAAAATTTTAAGCCTGTCTTTTGGAGCTGCTGCCTTGGGTCAGGCTGTGCCTGTGCTTGCATTTCCATCGTCTTTCCTGAGCATGACTAACTCTTTCTGTCAGGGCTTGGTGACCAGGCATCTGCCTGGACTGAAACCAAGCCCACTTACTACATTTCCTGTTGTTCCCCTGCCTGTCCAGCCCACCTCTGCCTGCCCTAGCTGTTAACACCACACCAAGAACTGGTGAAGTATTTCCTTGCCTTGATACTTCTAGAAGTCATCCCTTAGTAGAGTAACGATAGTCTTAGAGTCCAGTCTATTTTTAGCACTTTTACAGACTCCTTCTCTGGCCTTGGACAGGCAATTCAACCACCCACTGTCCCATTTCAGCATTCTCAGTGTGAACTACTCCTACTGCAAAGCACTTGGACGTTGGTAGCACTTGGGAGATTTTTGCCTGGAAATCACATTTTAAAAGGGACCTTTGCCTTATCTGCACCCAGGGCTTTTTAAGCTATTGGCAACAGAGCTGGGTGTTGCACTCCTTGGGTCAGAAAATGCACACTTTCTTGGCTCTGAGGAGCTGCTCTGTAGTCTTTCCATCCTCACTGTTCTGAAAACATTCATTTTCCCAGTCACTGAAGGAACACAGCCTTTTATCCAACAGTAGGCGAGGCATCCTAGGCAGCTGTTCACTGGACAGATGGTCACTCTGATGATCAGAAACTCAGAGAAGTGTCATTGACTTTAGGTAGATTTTTTTTTTTTAATTCCCTCTCCCCCCCCCAGTTCTATAGGTTTGGTCAAAATATTCAGAGGCTGGTGTTGATTAGGGGTGTGTGATCTGAGGGGCTTCATCCTTCTGCCTCTTGTTAATATTTTCTGAGTGAGCAGCTGCCCAGGTAAGGTGATCCTGGAGGGTTTTGGATGTGCCATACAGCCCCAGGACAGACGGGCGGACCAGGCACCGTTCCCAGGCACCTTTGCAGCGTATTGTTGGCAGCGATGATAATGACAGACACCCCCAAAAGGGGAAAGGTGGGTTCCCGGCGGTTCCAATAACCTGTCACCTCTCTTCTTCTTCTCTTTCTCCGCCGGCCAGGCTCGCAGCTGGAGGGGGCAGCTA
>NW_008632751.1:0-8665 GCF_000691845.1 Merops nubicus | reverse complement strand
AAAGGATTCTATGACTCTATGATTCTTCTGGGGCTTTAGCCATGGGGAGAAGCCCAGGCATTTAAGAATTAAGAGGGAAATTTCCCTCTTCAAAATGAAATAGCAACTACAGCTGGAAAAACCCAACAAGGGACAAATCTCAGCTTTTTCACAGCAGCATTAATTCCAAGGTTATAGCGGATAAACATATATTTTCTTCTACTCAGCTCTGGATGTCAGCAATACAGAAATGCAAACATACATTACACATTCAAAGTTTGGTTGTTCTTATTGCTGTGGTATGACTAACCACAGCAATGCCAGATTGGTTTGCTTGGATCAGTCCCAGTTACAGACCAAACCATTAAGCAACCCACAGGATGATTACTTCTCCCAGCACAACTGCACCTTAGGAAGGAAAAGTGCCCCCTACACCCTTAGCTTCCTAGAGAATAAAAAGGATGAGAAGGACTTGTGCTTGACTGTTATCTTCCCCTCCATAAGTTATGAAAATATCTTTCAGAATGGAATCCTGAAGGAACCTGTTGTACAACATATGTTCAACTTATGAACGGATAAAAATCTGTGGCAGACTACAAAAAGGTACTAATATAGAAGGAGTTTTATTTACATCATCAGTATGGATATCAATCTTTTTACATGTACACTTCAGTGTCTTCTTTCAGAAGGTCCAAGCTTCCGAACAGCCATTTTTTTGAACGTATGAACTTTAAAAAAACCTTCAAATGCCAACAACTTATCAAACGTATACTCAGGAAACACACTGTACAACTGTGAACTAAATCAAGATGTGTAAGAACTAAAAATAACTTAAGAGTGACACTAATTATTTACAGTCTCTTTCAGACTCATTTCAGTCATCATTTATCATTCTCTTTTCTATCGATACCTATTTCATGGCTCAGGAGAGACAGGCTCTGATCCTCCAAAGTTCAGAGGAAGCTGAGGAGAGCTATCGCGATGCCTTCACAGCGTGTTCAGAGTTGGCCTCCAAGCCCACCTAGGCAGCTGAAGCAGTACTTCTGTGCAGACCACACTCTCTTCAGCAAAGGCCTTTGTAACGTACTGATCTGTTCAGGCAAGTCAGCGGCTGACGTTTTGCTGCAGTCAGTCACTATCATATTCCTCTATTTCTAATTCATCATCCTCCAGGACTGCTTGAGCTGCAATGGGCTGAGGCTGACTGCCAGGCAGCTCACTCCCACTGCACTGGCTGGAAGAGAGAGGGAGCCCATCCGCTTCCTTCTCCTCCGATGGCTCCTTCTCCGTCCCCGCGGCCACCTCCACAGCGAGCGCGTCGGCACCGTCCCCCTCAGACCTAACGAGCAAGTCTGGCATCCCAGGATCCTTATCAGTAAGCGTTTCCAGCCTCAACCTGTAAAATCATCATTGCAACAGCACGTTACCACGAGAAACGCCTCCTCTCCACACACGCTGCAAGAGGAAGGGCTGCTCACGTGCCACGGGGTCACCCTCTCAGCAGTGCTCAACAGCTCTCCCATCTTCTGGCAGACACACCCTCCATCAGCCAGGGAACCCAGGCTAGACACAGCCCGTGCTTACATCACTACCTTCAGCACTGGTATTACTTATTTATTTAATTTTTAGTAATTTCTTTTACTATTTGTACTTCTCAATCTTTCTAGCATTTCTAGACCAGCATATGACCAGCGTTTCTTTATAATTTTTCCACTTGGAAATAGGAATAGTAAAAATTTACAACATTACTGACAAAAAACTCACCCTGACCAATTCCAGCTGATTAAACACTGTGCACTCTCCTTGATGACAGTTTTCTTATTACAGTACCACTCCCATTCCATTAGTAAATATAATGGAAAATAAATATTTCCATTGACACTGTTGCACATAAGTTATTTTAAGGACTGTTTAATTACATGAAATAACTTATTTTCTATTAGGATTCCTGAAGGAAGCAAACGCTTACACTAAAATACTTACGTTTCTCTACGTCCCCTTTCCAAAAGGGTCAACAAATGAAAAAGGGAGTTACTAATGGAGATACAGACTTATTAGTGCAGATACAAAATGAGAATTTAAAGGTATGCTGCAGATAAAATTAATGGTATAAGAAAATTCTACAATTCATTTGTAAAGTTAAAAATATTTTGTCTTAGACAAGGGAGGTAACAAAGACCCACTGGGGACACTTTTACTTCCTGACTAGCAAGCAAAACAGTGTTTAATACAATTGCTGGGGAGCAGTGTGGTTCTTGTATAACATAGCCTCTACCTACAGGCCAGTGTTTCACAGTTAAACCCATACAGCAAGGCCACAGGGTAAACATGAGGTGCTTTGCTGGCTGCCCTCACAAACTCTCTCTTGTTTAAGAGATGGAAGAGTCTCATTCCAGCTAACTGTGATCTCAATCCCTCATTAGAAACAGACCATCGCAAGTAAAAACAAAATGTCAGGGAGATCAAAGTTATAGAAAGGTAACTGAGGCTCGACTAGTACGATGATTCGGAACAGGCAAAGTGCACTATACTCTTTGCATCAATTCGGTTTTATTCTCATAGGAATGTTTTTCATTTAAAAAAAAATGTATTTTATTCAGATCATGCACTGGAGAAGTGCGTGTCCTAGACACAGGTATGATACAATGGGAAAGCGAGCTAAACATGGGTGAAAAACAAAAGTATAGTAATCATGTTGCCACTAAGGCTGTAGTGTTAGATTTGAACTGGTAAACGTTTTAACAGGAAAAATACAAAATTGTCATGCTGCAAGTGAAGAAAAATGTCATATCACAGATTTACAAAGAAACGTCTTCAATGTACAAGGGTTCCTTTCCTCAACATATGAAGGAAGTCTTTCATTAAGAAAAGACAGAAGCCAGGTTTACCTCCCAAAATGCCTTTTCAGCGGCAGCCTCCCAACATCCTGGATAAAAGCAATCTGAGCTAATAAAAAAGAATCACCAGTATCATATTGGGTAGATCATAACACACATACAGTTAAATATACTGTAAAATTCTTAAGTTTAGTCAAACATTCCTGTATATATTTTGCAATATTTTGGATACCAGAACAGTGTGTACACGTGTATGAATTTTCTTCCCCCAAAACTGTTTACCACATTACCTTACAGATTGTCTAACACACAAAATCAAATCCTTGACATTCATCAGCTTTATTCATTGTGATGTCAAGGCCCTAGTTAAGACATGAAGCTTTTTATTAGAAGTAATTAGCATAGCATGAGCAACCCATCTATCTAAACAGTAATTTTTGGATAGTGTACCACACACAGTGATAAAAATCATGGACAGTCTGCTACTGATCACTACATGAACTGTCTGATATTAGATTACCTCGGGTTACAGTTTGTTTTTTTTTAATGCACTGCAAACTTGGATTTTGTTTACTTTAGCTGGGAAAAGCTTTTTAAAAGCCTTGTAGGTCTGTTGATGTTACTGGAAAGGGATCAGTAAGCAATGAAAATATAGTTAATATTGCCTACGAGATTTCCAGAAGTCTTTCCAGGTCCTCTAGTAGACTTAAAAGAAGCCATAGGCCTCAGAGAACAAAATTAGTAAAGTCAGACAAATAATTAATGACTGGGAAGTGGGGAGAGGGGTACGAGGTACTAATTAACTTGCAATGCAAAAGAGCAGCCAATGCAGTTCTGCAGCAATTTGTGCTGGGGCCTGGGCTACCCAGTAGATTCTTAAATGCAACCCTGTGAAAAAGGAAGTGAAGAGCAAGATGAGCAAGTCTGCTGATGCCATCCAGTTAGACAAGCTAGTAAGGATATGGGCAGCCAAAACACCGTGCAAGCACTTTAGGAGGCGGAGTGAGATGGCAACATGATGAAATTCAAAGGCCAGAATGGACACAACAGGTATCAGAAATCCATAAAATCAAATAAAAAAAAAAGGGACAAATTATTTAAAATGCTCCAACATGAGGAACCCATCCTACAAATTTACAAAACATCATGTACACCTCAATTCTGCCAAGAGAGATGCTTATTTCAATTCTTTCAGTTGCATAAGTTTTAAAAAATGCTCTTGACATTGCTTCCAACCCAACAGGACAGCTTGAATTTTGGCTGTCTTACTAGAAATATCAGCCACATGCATTTACCTGAAGTATTTTTTACTGAGGCAAAAGCACAAACAGTATTGACACTTTGGGTTACAAAGTTTTTCAGTACGCTTAATCACAGAAAGAAGTCCAAGATCAAGAGTTACACTCGTCCTACCTTGGTTTCTCATTGGGTTTGCTAACATTGCAAGGTAAGGCAATAGCTCTGTCTGAAGACACTCAGGTGGTAAACAGAAGCTTGAAAATAGAGATTTTGCAGCAAGGCAGTTTTCTTGGTACTGTGAGAATCACGGGAAAAAGAAACAAGTGGAAAAAAAACCAAAAAACTAGTAAATCATTAATAATGTAGATATTCTTTACCATAGAAGACAGACTTTATTCTTCCCTGCTTACTGACTGCACACAAGCTACTGAAAAATGAAAGCAGGGAAAAAGATATGTCATTAGATATAACATATACAGAGGATAAAAGTGGTGAATTCCATAATTTTTGCCTTTTGCTGGGCATTAAGATTGCCAGAAAACATTTATCCCTTTATTACAGAATTCCGCACCCATCCAGGACAATATTTTTAGATAAATACAGCAAGATAAGTATTAGTTCAAATGTAAAAAGTTGCCCAGAGCTTTGGTATCTTGCGAACAAGCTATTTCTGGTAAACAGATAAAACACAACAGCAGTAATTTGTTAAGCTTACACAACAACTTAAGGTGATTTAAAATGCAGAAAAACTTAAACTTACTTTTAGGAATACTTCATAGTATTTCAACTCTAATTGTCTCCACTAACTTAGGATTAAAATTCTTCCAGTAGTTTGCCAATTTACACGCAGGAATCAGATTTGTCAGAGGCTTCCAACTTATTTTTCCATTACAGGAGTAATACAAATGCAATTGTTTAAGCAAGTGCTTTTTAGAAGTGGCTTATATCAAAGTAGGATATTTGACAAGTTTGGCACTGCTAGCAAGTATCATCTATAGATGAGAAGGCAATCAACTGCCCTACCATACAAAACCCAGCTAACCACACAAGAAAAAGAATTTACCTTTTTACTGATAAAGAACCACTGAGGTTTATGTAAAGGCCGGAACCCCATTCCTCCTTGGTGGTGGGCAAAGGCTCTGGCTGTATTTGAATGTATCACCCCACGGGTGGCCACAGAGGCACTGTATTTTTCCATCTCAAGCCGTGTCTAAGAGAGAAATCAGGCACTATGTGAACTTAAGGTCTCTGTACAGTGTGTCTCGTTTGAAATAAAACACACACTGTAACTGCAGTGACACAACGTGCCCAGCATAGGTTTAGATTACTGTGAAACTTCACCCAAAGCAGCTGAACAGAAAAGCTAGCTCAGTTACTTCAGGGAAAAGGCACATTTCTAGAATAAATTTGTTCTGCTTAAAAGTATTTCATAGAATATTTCACAAACACTATAACCCACTGTAACAAAATACTGACAGTAGCTGGACAAAAAGATGAACTTGCATCTCTTCTATAGCTGATTTAGCATTCATTAACAACTCACTGTCACCTATATCATAAGTTTGAAGTGATACAGCTGAATTCTTATTGACTTGTAAGAAAACTGCTTTCTACAATGCCTAAACACTTAGAGAATAATTTAGCTCAACATCAGATAATTTTAAAAAATAAAAGAAAATGTAAACGTGTTTAAAAAGAAGACACTTACACTCCAATTACTACAAAGGACATCAGCAATGCTCAGATATTCGCTGGCTCTCATTACATCATCTATATCAGAAAAAAAATCTACATAGTTCTGGTGAAGGTATAAATTAAACATGCTTCCAGACATATGTGATTTTTCCACAATATCCTATTGGGGGAAAAAAAAGTTAAAGTTTTACAGAGTGTATAAGGAAATGCACGCTATCAAAGTTAAGATACATTTAGATGGTTAGAGAGCTGGCATACAGGATCTACAGAAGCGATGCTTATCTACAGAGGGGGGGCTGGTCTGCTCCCAGAGAAGGCCAGCAGTGGGGATGGAGGGGCAGAAGCCATTGCTGTCTGTGGCTCTCTTAGTGGGGATAACAGAGAAGGGAGCTCTGACCCCTCTTGACAATGCACAGCACAAGGATGAGGGGTAACAATCACAGGCTGCAGCAGGGGAAAGTCCACCTTCCACCTCAAGTCCATCAGTGAGGTGAGAGAATTTCTGTCCCTGGAGACACTCAAAACTCAAGGGATCATGAGCCTGGGAAGCTGACCGAGCTTTGAAGCCAGCCTCCAGAGGTCCTGTCCACATTAATCACCCTACGACTTCGACAGACTCGGCACACGCGCGTTAAGATCGGTGACAAAGCCACCACATTTGAGAGTTCACAGAAGAGTCTGGTTTGGTTTTTTGAAAACCCAACTGCTCAAGCAGTTCTTGCAGAGGTACCTCAGGCTGGATAAGCAAGGTGTCTCGACGGTATTCTGATAAGTGAGCGGGCAGCTGAGGCACTTCTGATTCTGACATTGGTTCTCCTACAAAGGATTTTACCATCTTTAGTCTTTTAGTACCAGAAACGTGTTACTTTTCTCCACACAGTCAAAAAAGCCAGACAACACACAATTCAGACCAAATATGCAAAATCAGAATAAAAATTGCACAGTACCAAGAACAGAGATGTGTAACTGCATGAATAGCAAGTTTTCAGATATACTGATCATTTTCAGCAACTGTCAACTATACCAGCCACTAGATTACACTGTTTTCAATTCCCAGAAAGCTCTTGATGCACACATAAGTATTTAATTGTAAAGTAAATATTACAGAGCCAATGGCATGTAATTAGTTACATTACACCTCATGGAACAAATTCCACCTATTTTCATATTCCCTCATCTCACTGTTTCTCTTTGGTTGTTTTGGAACTGATACTGTGAATTATTAGCAAAATGTATACGGCCAGTGGCATTATAGAACCTGATTTGGCTGAGTACAGACTGTACCACTCTAAGAAGTATAAATGGTTATAAATTAATAGTTTTTAAATGTGAAAAAACAGTACTGAAACCACACACAGGGAGCAGGTTCTGTACATTTACAGAACCTGAGGGTATAAAAAGTAGAAGCTTCAAGAAGAGTAAGTTGGAAAGTATTCTGGAGGTGGAAAGGGAAAGAAGGCATGACAGAGAAGCTTAAGAGGTTTCCAGGACAGAAAGCAGAAAATACATTTGTCTGTTAAAGGGAAACAAACAGTTGAGATAAAAAGTGGGCAGGAAATGACTGCAGATACACAAATAATGGAGGCAGTAGCTATGAGGCTGCAGGGCTGTTCTCTGGCCTTCAGGAACACAGATAACTACAGAACATTCATACAATAACGTATAGTTCTGCACAAAAGCAAAATTTGGTTTTGTACAAAGCCACAAACATGCTGTTTTGTGTGTTGTGTGCATGACAGGACAGGGACCTCATGCAAACAGTTATGTTATGTTAGTACATACATATAGTGCATCTTAACGAAACCACATTTAGTTACCCAATAGATAGAGAAAGCTCCAATCTCAGTTACCACAAACATTTATCCCTGGTTTTGTACTGTTAACCATCACCAAACATGAGAATTGGAGGTAACTTAAGTACATCTAGCTAAGCAGCTGACATGCTTTGCCCACTGGAAGGAAGAATAAGTCAAAGTTTTCTTACTTTTGCAGTAAATTATTTTCCCCAGAGCATGGAAAAGAAAGATGGAAGCATCTTTGCCACCAATGGCTTGTATCTCCTGCTCTTCTGAACTCTCTGATTTACTTTTCTTTCCCAATTTAGATACCAATGCTGCTTCACATTTTAGTGTGGAGCTCCCTTTCTTCCTCGACCAAAACTCTTTCTCCAATGAGCAGTCTATCAATAAAGGAAAAAATACCATTAGGATAGAGTACATTAGTCCAAAGTTTTTTATTATATTGCTACTGCTAATGTTTTAGAGAAACAAATATTTTAAAATAATTTTAAAAAATGAACAGAAAAAAATATATAAAGGCATTAATAAATAAGACAATTTAATCATCTAAACTAACACACGTCATTCCATTTCTGTCCTTAAGCTACAACTAAGGTGCCAAGTACTTTTTAGAATAAGTCTCTGTCTTTTAAAAACCTAGCATTTTTGCTTAGTCATTCTAGTTCCAAATTGTCCCCAACTTACCTTTCTTAAAATTTTCTTCTTTATAAAGTACAAATGCAGCTATATGTAAATTATGTTTCAGCTATATTCTGTTCACTTATAAATTTATATCTTCTATTTGCACTATCTGTATAGCACCCTCACTGAAACATAATTCAGCAAAGAAAACCTTTCATTTAGGTGATTCTTCCAACAGCTTACTGATTTCCAGTGTTTTGAGTTCCAAGGAATAAAACCCTTCTTTTACTCTAATTTAAAACTTAAAGACTTTCACTCACAATTTTATTTAGTGGCAGGTGAATGCTCCTTATAGAGCTAAGAGAAGTTATCCTTTAAGTATTTTATCTTTCTTCTCTCCCACAATTACCATGGATCTATTTTACCTGTCAACACTACTACAGAGTCAATGTATTGCTTGTCTTCACATAGAAACACAACTGAAGAAATAAATTA
>NW_008632750.1:0-635 GCF_000691845.1 Merops nubicus | reverse complement strand
GGCAAAACCAGCGGGTTTAGAACCCTCCGTATATTTTTGAAAAGTAATATTGCCCCATTCCCCTTAGTCCTGTCGTTACCCAATATCCTAAAAAGTCCCTTCCCAGCTCTCTTGTAGGCCCCCTTAAGGTACGGGAAGGCCACAATAAGGTCACCTCGGAGCCTTCTCTTCTCCAGACTGAACAGCCCCAACTCTCTCAGTCTGTCCTCATAGGAGAGCTACTCCAGCCGTCTGATCATTCTGGTGGCCCTTCTTACAGCATGAAGGCCTTCTCTGTTTCCAGTTCTGCCTTGTCAGTGAGTGGGCTGGGGGTGCAAGAGAAGTTGGAAGAGAATAGAGCTGGAATAGCCAACTTCAAATGATTAAAAGAACATGCCATACCATATAATGTCATGCTCAGCAAGAAAAGGTGAGGGAGGTAGACAAAAGTGGGGGGTGTTTACAGTTATGTTAGTTGTCTTCCCAAGGACCACTACATCTGATGAAGCTCTGCTTTTCTGAAGACAGTTAAACATCTGCCCTCCAACAGGAAGGAGTGAATTAATTAATTTGCTTTGTTTACACATGCAGATTTTACTTTACTTGTTACGTTGTCTTTACCTCAATAAATGAGTTTTCTCACTTTTACTCTTCTG
>NW_008632749.1:0-6004 GCF_000691845.1 Merops nubicus | reverse complement strand
CTGCGGGGCGGCCGGGGCTCTGCCGGGGGTTCGTCCTGCCCGAATGCGTGCAGGAGATCGGTAGTCGGCTCTCTGACGCTGAGCAGACGGAGGGTCTGGTGGGAGAGCATTTGCATTGTGGGGGTCTGCTGCTCTTGAGCAGTAACATAATTGGGTGACACGCGGGCTCTCAAAGGTGTTTTTTTTCTTAAAAGCTAAATTTTTAGGCATGCCATTGTGTTGTTTTCTCCAGTAATAAATCTGTGTTGAAACCTGCTTTCCTTTGCCTGCTCATAAAACACCTGGCTTTCCAGTGGGTGATGTGAAAGCTGTCCAGCTGAGAGTCAGAAGCACCTGGTTTCTGCCTCTTCCTTGTCAGCAGGGCAGTTCAGTACATCTTTCTTTCAGTGTCTCAGGTATAAAATATTGCTAAGAACAACTGCAGATACTCCCTTCTTTTGGTAGGTTATGCAAGATGAGCAAGCAGAGCTGGTAGTTGTTTTGCTGATGAACTGTGTGCGGTTTTTCTTTATTCATACAGTTACCCTACAGCCTGTCAGTCTGCATGGATCAGAAATCCTTGGCATGTGGCTCTAGCTTTGGTACAAAACCATACAGTTGTTTTAAGAAAAAAAAACAAACTTGAGAAGCGTATTACTGGAGAAGGCAGACGCTGCATTTGGCAGCAATTTAGGCAACTGAAAGTAGGTTGCAGTTATCGTGGAATTGTTCTGACATGTTTGTGTGCTGTTCCTCCACAGTGGTGCTTGAGAAAGACAGGCTGAAGGATTTGTTTTAAGGTAACTTCGTTTCTCATCATGCATAGTACATTTTGACAAGCAGAGTTAAGCTTTCTGGCAGTGCTTTTATTAAATTCCTAGTTTCCTGAGCAGCATTTGAGAGCTGTGTGTGCCAGCCAAAGCTCTTAGGGCAGAGTTGTGGGCAGGCAGGGATTTGGTACTTCCTTTTGAACAAGCACAACTTTAACCTTTTCTGATACATTCAGTCAGGGCTGAAAGGCAAAAATGAGGTTTTCCCTGTTTTGTTAAGAAGCCCTGGGTGGGAAGATCAGACCAGAAGTTTAAAGACAAGGTTTTGATTTTGAGTTGAGGGGTGATCCCACAGAATGCACTAAATCTATCCACATCCATAGGACTGTACTTAACACAGAGGGCTGCAAAACTGCCTCCCAGTTAGCTGGAGGTGGTAAAGATGATGGGGCCTGGAGCTAATTTTAAAACAGTATTTTGTTCATTAGGATCTGGGAAACTTCTGGGAAAGGAGCAAGAAATCCAGGGGCACTGACACTTTTTTTGGACCTGCTGATGCATTTGGGAAAAGGGGTCGGTTTTGATGAAGGGACTTGGGAGTCTGAAAATGTCCCAGTTTTATGTGTTAGTCAAAGATACTGTGCTCTTGTCAGTTGTCTTTTAAATCATATATATGGTCAGGTACTACTTTGCTTCTGTGTGAAGCTGCATGAAGTGGTTCAGTTGTTTGTTAAGCATCTCTTCACAGGTTACTGAGATCCTGGTTACAACCACTGCTGTGTTTTCTAGCATGCAGATATGATTCCTTCCCTCTCCAGTTTTGCTTTGCTCCTCCAGTTCAGTTTATTCAGTTCCAAAGAATGCTAGAGAAACTTTGTTATAAAATTATCCTTGAGGTTTGTCTTCTGCCAAGGCAAGGTGCTAGGCAAGCTTTTCAGCTCCCAGGAGAAGTGTTGCTGATACAGCTTCTTTGGGGTTTTGTTTTGGTTTGGGGTTGGGTTTTTTTTTCCCTTTTCTCCCTACTGCCAGTGATTCAGACCATAGAACACTGGGAATTCTTTCAAATGTCCTCAAAACGTGAAAACAACAGAGAGTAGCAGCCATGCAGTTGAAGTCACTAACTTCATCAGAATTTTCCACTTCTTTTTTGTAATGGTGTGGGCTTTTCGTATCTGCTTCATTTCCAGCCAACAGTAATATTTTGGATCCTGGTCTGTGGCATTAATATCACTTGTTTTCTTTTTTCTTCAGCAGACGAAAATGAGGTTACTTAAACTATGCTTAAGAAACACAAACTCTTCCCATCTTTTTATAGCTGTGTGTTACTGAGACATGTTTAAAGACTTTTACATACCCATGGACCACCATGAAAGTGTTTAATGTGCTCACAAGCATGCAGCTCTGAAATCCTCTGTACTTGTGGTGCTTGGATGTACGAGCTGGGTGGAACAGTGTTGTTACAGTCTTTGAGAGTTATGTAGCTCGTGTTGTTAAAAATCTACCTGTCAAATGGTAGATTTTTATAAATCCTTCAGATACTGAAGGTCTCTCCTTATCTGTGTTACAGATCTTTTAAGTCTAATCTGTCTTGCCCAGCTTCATTTACACTGATAATAATATTTTTAAGGTTTGATAAAGTAGTGACTGTTCAATCCAGATCAGTTCAGATCAACACCACGTTTGTTTTCCACCCTACCTGCTGAGCTAGCACAGAACAGCTGGTGTCTCGGGGGGAAGGCGTAGCTTAGCAGTCAGGTCAGGTTCAGGAAGTATCCATGGTATATAAGACCTGGCAAGGGACATATGAAAAGCATGTAGGAGTTAATGGGAGTTTTTATTTATTGCTGCAGGACTTTGCATCATTCAGAGGCTCTGTGTAATCCAGACAGCCTGGGAGTTTAAGAAGAGGGAGTCAGTGGGCGACTGTACCGCTCTCTGCATTTCGAGGCTACAGCAAATCCACCCCCAAACCTGATGCCAAGTTGGCAGCTGTGCTGCTGAAGCTGTGCCTGCATCCTCAGCACCTCCCTGCACTTCTGAACACACATTCCAGGCTGTAGGTCTATGCTTTATTGGGGTGTTCCTTCTTGTCCCCATCCCCTTGCTCCTGACCTACAATACCACAATGCAGCCACCCTGCTACGGGACAGAACTGCACTAGCTCATGGCACTGGCTCCAGATTTAGATTTCTTTTGATCTCTGAACCTTAACGATGGATATCGAAAACTCTGACAGACAAAAAATGCTAATTAATCTTACAATCTGTGAGACTAAATCTGACACACAGCTGAAAGGATTTTTCCTTTCTTGCCCTAGGAAACCAGTCCTGCAGGTGAGCGTTGGTGAAAATGGGGGATACAAGAGACATCTGTCCTCACCTGGATTCTATAGGAGAGGTGACCAGGGATGATCTGCTGCTCAAATCCAAGGTACAGGGTGTTGTGGTTGTCAGTCCTTTCCCTCATAGCTATTGTGCATGGGTTTGTGTGATCACGTGTAGAGGAAAATGCTGCCTGTCTCCACAGAGGAGAGGCAGGAGCTCTTCACCCAGTGCTGATGCACCCTGCCCATGCCCCATAAAGACTTTCTCAACCCCTTCTGATCTATTTCTCACTGTCACGTTATCCTGTTCAGATGTGTCACTGGGCTAAAAGGCTGCAAAACATCTATTTAATTGGAAGTGTGGTATTAAGCAATGAAATACTGTGAGCTGCAAGTTGGCAAGGCCTGTCTTGTAGAGAAGTTTCCCAGCCTTGAAGGACTAGGTTACTGAAAAAACAGCCAAGCAAACAAACCTTCTTTTATCATGAACATGCAGGGAACTTGCCAGTCTTGTGGAGCTGTGGGACCAAATCTCTGGGCTTGTCTTCAGGTAAAAAAGGCTTGTTGTTTGTGTGCATGGTACGGTGGGACTCCTCCTGAACAGCATTTTTTATAAAAGGGAAGTAGTGTACTGAAAAAAAAAAGGCGAGAGGCAAAGGGGAGGGATCACGGTAGAACTGGCCACCATTTATTTTCGATGGATTCCAAGGAATCTCCCTAAATTAAAGGCCAACACTGTCAGAATATGACGAGATGTAACAGTTCACTCCTCGTGGGTGATTGCCCCTGGTAGCCTCTGTAGGAATGAATCAAATGCCCAGCATTGACTATTGGCTGGGTCCTGCCTCTGCGGGCAGAAGGTGGCTGCAAACCTGGTTCCATGTTTTCTTTCTGAAGTAAGCAACTCCAATTACCCATCTTATTCTGGGCCCTGAATAAAAAGCAGGTTAGAAAACCAGCGAGATCAGTTCTGAAGCTGCAGCTGCTGGTGGGACTGGAGTTGCAGACTGCTTTGTGAAGGGACTAGTTTGTTGTGCCCATTGCAGTTCTGCTCTTTTCTCTCACTAGCTTGGTTGTCCTTACGTGGGTTGTGGGGAGTCCTTTGCTGACCACAGCACGCTTCACGCCCAGGTGAGCTCCTCTTTGTCGGCCGTATTAAGATTTTTCCCATTACCGAATCACCCTCTACCCTGCTGGTCCTTCAGCTTGAGCCAGCTGTCAGATCAGATTCGTTATTTCACCTTTGAATTGTTTTTTCCAGGCCAAAAAGCACAACCTGACTGTGAACCTGACGACGTTCCGGGTGTGGTGCTATGCCTGTGAGAAGGAGGTGTTCCTGGAGCAGCGGCTGGCGCGCCCCCCGGCCCCCCCGGGGCGGCTCACGGAGCCGGTGGGTCTGGGCAGCCCTGCAGCTTGGACCCTTGCCTGGGGGTTGGTTTGCCTGTGGCAAAATGAGCCAAGCTCTTCCCGCTTTTGCTCTGATAGGAGCTCTCTCACTGAAGTGGCTACCTGTAGCCCTGCCTTACAGGCTCTCCCAGCAAGGAGACTTCCAGATGATTTGAATATTGATCTTGATGGGTTTTTTTCAACCTTTCCTGGCCCCTTCCCTGGGGCATCTGTTCGTGGGAGGAACAACAGCTGTCACATGTTCCTTGTCAGTGCGTGGCCCATGGGAGTTTCAGCTGTCAGACCAGACACACGTGTGCTTGTGACACTGCTGCATAGTCCTGATCCCATATTCCTGCCTCCACATGTACTGGAAGCAGCAACGGTACTGTTTCCACTCCCTCCTTGCATTCATGAGAAGGGTAGACAGCAGAGCTGGTTCTTCTCTCTCCAGAGTGCTTCTTTTAAAGGCTGGCTCCATTGCTGTGCAAGATAATATTCCTTGCAAGTCATCTTTCAAAGCAGGCCTCTCACTGATGCTTATTTCTCTGTCTTTAATCTAGGATTCTCCATTGCCTGCTCACCCTCTGAAAGCTGTTCCAATTGCAGTGGCTGATGAAGGCGAATCTGAATCAGAGGATGATGATTTGAAACCAAGAGGTAACTCTGCATTGAGTTGATTAAAGGGCTGTGAGAGTGACTCTGCAATCTGTAGGACCTCACTAAGAGGTTCCTAGGAGCAGACTGCCTAGAAAGGGCTGAATTCCCTCTCCTTTGGGGATGACTGTAGAAAGTAGCACACCTGGAAAGTGTTTCATGCCTCTCTTGTTTGTGCTTTAGGCCTTACTGGAATGAAAAATCTTGGGAACTCCTGCTACATGAATGCAGCACTTCAGGCTCTCTCTAACTGGTAGGCATTAGGACCTTTCAGAAGAGTCTTTACTAGACTTCAATAAATACCAAAAGTGATGCCTCTGATCTGAGACCTTTGTGAGTCTTGCAAAGAGACATCAGCCAGGCTGGGTGCAGAAGAATTTAGTGTTTGTTTAGGGCAACAGAAATTTTGCAGCAGGAAGTGCAGTGAGTAGCCAGCTTGTGGCTACAGACAAGGCTCATGTTTGCATGAGTGCTTGAAGTAAAACTTCATCATTTCTATTGGGACAGAAATGTATTTATCACATAGAAAGGCACATCACATCTCTTTATTCTCGTCTTGCAAAGAGACATCAGCCAGGCTGGGTGCAGAAGAATTTAGTGTTTGTTTAGGGCAACAGAAATTTTGCAGCAGGAAGTGCAGTGAGTAGCCAGCTTGTGGCTACAGACAAGGCTCATGTTTGCATGAGTGCTTGAAGTAAAACTTCATCATTTCTATTGGGGCAAATGAGAGGGGCAGAAGCTGAGCTGGCTTCATTCACAGCCTCTCCACGCTGCCCACACGGGTTAGCTCCCCCTGCCAGATGACACACATAGAAAGGCACATCACATCTCTTTATTCTCCCCAGTGATATCATTCTAACAGCTCATATCCTAAAATACTCTCTAGCCA
>NW_008632748.1:0-4047 GCF_000691845.1 Merops nubicus | reverse complement strand
CGGGAGACGAGGCCCGCTGCGGGGTTTGGGCAGCCGCCGCAAACAGACAGGGCCGCGTTTGGGCAGCGCTCGGCCCCCACTAGCGAGAGCCGGGTGGGCGGCCTGGCCCTGCTGCCGCCGTCTCGGTCTCACCCGGTGGGAGGAGCTGAAGCGGGGAACTAAAACCCCTGTGTTCAGGATGGTCAACACAGCTAAGAGCGGCCTCGTACTGTCTCGGTTGGAGGTCTGAGTGTGGATGAGGGATGCGTTTTGCATAATCTACCAGCTTTGAAGGAGGCTCATAAGGCCACGGCAAAATACGGTACTGATAAATGTATTTCCTCAAAACTTAGAGGCAGTACTGTATCTGCTAGTTTTCAAAGCTACACTGAACAGTTCTGGACAGTAGCTGATACTGTTGAAGTTCAGTCTTCTAGGCTTGAAAGCACTACTACAACTCAGTGTCTTTTTTTCTCTGTGTAGAGATCTAAGTGTCCCTCTTATGTCATCACTCCTCAGATGTCAAAAACAAGATTCAGTGCTTTGCCTTCTATTAAGCAATAAAACAACTTGTAAATATGGAGAGCTGGCCATATCTTTCTTCTCCACCAACAGATAATGCTTTTAAGTGTTCTGACTTTCTAAACTCCCACTGCAGCCTCTGTGGAAAATATATTGTTGGTTGCAAAATGCAAAGTACAAACAAGTGACTCTTAACAATCATTCTAGAAGACCAGTGTCCTTGTTCTTCAAATAGCTGGTACAGTAGCCAGTTGCTAGGAACACATACTTCTACAGAAGCACCATGATTAGGAGCATGCACAGCAGTTTATCTCTTGTGGGAAGCAGTTTGATCATTTCAATATTCAACTTAGATTGCAGACCTAATGTTTATTAGATATGGTGATTTAAAAGCTGGGTTTTGGGACAGATGCTTCACAATCAAGTTAGTGGTATCAGTCAGCACCCTAGGCGACCCTGTGGAGAATGTTGGTTTTCATAACTGAACTTGCTCACTTTCTTTCAGTATAGATCTTTGCAAATTTTCTAGTGCACACAAGTGTTGCTGTATGTAATGTGTGTTTAATAATTAAACCCCCACAGGCACGTGATGCTGCCGAGAGAACTTTCCAAACAAGTGCCAAAATCCCATCTGATGTCTGAAGAGGAATGGAGACGTCTTGGTGTTCAGCAGAGCCTTGGCTGGGTTCACTATATGATCCATGAGCCAGGTAAGCACATCTGAACAGAGTTATATGAACAGAAACATCTAAAACACCAGCTTCCTGGTGTTCACTGAAATAGTGCTTAAAGTCCTGCTGTAGAATCCAGATGATTTCACTAGTGAACATTTAGACTCTTCATCTCCTTGCTATTTCAGCCATTTGTCAACACAGGCAACATAATGGCCTTTATTTTAAACTTTCACTTTTTGTTCCCACAACTGCAGAATGCTAGCCTCGTCCTAGGTACATGTGGTCTATCAGTGAACAAAACATGTCAGTCAAGAAATTATTCCTACCTCTGCCTGTAGATAAGGGCTTCTTGTGAGCTCTTGAGTATTGTATCTAAGTGACTGAACCAATTTTTATGGAGCAGCACATCTTTAAATCATAAAGCTGACATGCTTTTTGTTCAAAAACTTAGATGCTTATGTGGATAAGGTGCTGTATTAATGCTCTGAGAAGTCCAGCATATACTTTGAACTATAGTGATACAGCCTACTAAAATCAGTACTTGAAACTAGTCTCAGTTAATGGGGTATAAAGTCCTAAAACCCCACTGACTAGGATGTACTGGAAGCAGGCATTCAGGATAACTGCCATTGATGAGCCTGAGTAAAAAGTAACTGGTGATAGATTAATTGCAGCAACATGGGGTTCCAACTATCTGAAGAATCAGGTGAAGAAATTGTCATAACCTTCCAGAGCTTCCCTTACCTCCTGACCCTCTTTGACACTTGAGAATTTTTGGAGAGGTTTACAATTAAGTCAGATCAATAAGTAATGTAAGCTGGCTGTATTGACTTCAGTGGCTTTTGCTGATGCCTGACACTATGATGGGGCTTTAAGCAACCTAGTCTAGTGGGAGGTGTACCTGCCCATGGCAGGGGGGTTGGAACTAAATGATCTTTAAGGTTCCTTCCAACCCAAACCATTCTGTGATTCTATGATGCAATGAAATCAACAAGGACAGCATCAGCAGTTTGTTGGTCTAAGTTACAGTAACAAAGCTCATCAAGTAGCCTAACGTAGACAGTTAGTACAAGTGTTAACTAAAAAGACTGTGGGTTTTTTTTCTAGTACTTCTTCCACACAAGTGTCCTAAGTTTATGGTACTGTCAACATTTGGTAAAACTTTCAAATGTACCCGTTTGAGTGTTAGGTTACTGCAGAGTTGGTCTGTTAGTAATACCACACATGGGGCTGTATTTGTGGACTTCTTAATGTTTGACAGCAAGCTTGAACTATTGCTCAAGACTTCTTAAATGGAGGAAGTACCTGTAATCAAGACTTGGGGGATAGACTGACACTTTGTTCAATTTTATTCCCACAGAACCACATATTCTTCTCTTCAGAAGACCTCTTCCAAAGGATGATCAGAAATGAACCACTCTCTAGAATTCTTTTCCTACGTCTTCTGGAACTATGTATATGAGTATATATGTTTGTAGTATTCAGTGAATACTTTAAAATGTACAAAACACACATCTGTGCCTGTGCAGCAGCTGTATTATTCACAGCAACAAAGCTCAGTCAAATGCAGTTCCACATAGGCTGCTATGGTGTTCAAAGAGTGATGAAGTTATCTTCTTTGCTGTTAAGTGCCTATCTGACTTTTTGATCAACTGTGTTTACTAGTTTACCTATTGCGTGTTCTGACTAGATGGTCACTTGTTACATGTTTCAAATAATTTTTGCACTCATGTTTTCTGCTGAAGTGTAGCAGATTCCAATTTGATGGCTCACTTGTTCAGTAGTAGATATAAATAAAACTATTTTTAATGCTTTGCAAAATGTAAATGTGTGGGGTTCTAACTCGCTAGACAAAACACATATGTTGTCTAATGTGGAGAGTACCTGTTCCAGGAGAGAAGTTTTTTTAATCTGGGGTTTTAGCCTGCACTTCCTGTCTTGCATCTCATTTTTTTTCTGGGAAGCTGGCTTGACCTCTGCTGTTGCATAGGTAGGTGGAGTTTGGAAGTGTCAAAGAGTGGTCTTTCCACCTGACAAAAGCAGCTGCTGATTGTAGCAGACAGTATAAGCTGAGTTTCCTCAGCATATGAAAGGTTAATACTGATGGAGCAAAACCTCCATCAGTCCTGTTGTAGGAAGCTCTGTGTCAGCACAGGTGAGCTGCTGGATCATTCCATCTGACACATAATAAATTGCATTGAAGTGGTGGTGACTGGCCTTTTGGGCCCCTGTGCTAGTAGCCATACAATATGATTTTTTTTTTTCCACAAGGTACTTTGATATATCTGGTGTTGGGGTAACTATGGTGCTGGCAGTTGTATCTGGTTCATTTCAAACACAAGCTGGCATTACATCTGTGTAGGACTTGGAAGGCCACAAGCAGGCACATCTGCATGCAGCTTAGCTGATACCATACATGTGCTCCCTGGGTAATGTGTGCTTGTGTTGCGATAATGATGGGACAGGTAAGTAACCTGCCAAACCTAGTGAGAAGAATGACCCTCTCAGTCTTTCTTAAGCTGCTACAAATGTTTATCTTGGTGATGGTCAGATGGCCTGCAATAGGCTCTTGGTTCCGTGGGGCTTTCTGTGTGCCAGATCCCTTCATAAGTAAGGATCTTGTAGAGCCAGGCTAAGGCTGTGCTCTTCCCCAGGGCTGTAGCATCTCCTGGCTGGTGCCTTCTGAGCCCCCCTGCCACTGGTGGTCCTTAAAGGACCTACTGCTGCCTTCACGTGCCTGTCCTTCTGCCCTGCTCTTAAGGGACGAAGATCTCCCGGGCGGACACCTCGGGCAGGGTCACGCCCTGAACACTGTAGATGTTCCTGCGGCTCCTCAGCCGGGGCCGCTCCTGGAGTGCGCAAGGCGCGGCCG
>NW_008632747.1:0-6113 GCF_000691845.1 Merops nubicus | reverse complement strand
CCCGCCGCTGTGCGGGCCGCCGCGCCTCTCCTGCAGGGCGAGGTTCTGAGTCGGCTTCTCGGTCGCAGTGATAGTTTAAAACACAGTGATTTTAAGTACGTGTCAAAATTCGTTAGGCTGGTAGTTAACTTCAGAAAAGCGCTCCTGCTCCTTTATGTAACTGGCCATGACGGGAGCCCTTGCTGAAGTGTTAATCGGCCCCCCATGCAGGGCCAATGCCCTCGGCAGGGTTGCTCTCCTGTTGATCCTGCTCTCTGAAGTGATTTTGCTGGGGTAAAGCAGTGGCCATGATATGGAACCTGTCAGTATTGAAAGGGTGAGGGTGTAAGACTTCCGCTTACAGAGCTGTCAAACTACAGCTTAATTCGTTCCAATCCTTTTTAATACTCCACAGTTCTTCTAGCTATAATTAGTTTTATTTAATGTATCGGCAACAATAGAACCATCCAATTGGATATTATTTCAGTTCTGATGAAAGTGAAGCAACAGAAGAACACTTCCTTCAAAATCAAAAGCATCAAGAACACGAAAGTGAAACAATTACAAAACAAAAGTGGAACTAGAGTTAGTGTCCTTGGGAATGATGATGAGGTGAATGGAGCAGAGTGGAAGCACTACGGATAACCTGAATATTTGTCCTTCTTTCTCTTTGAAAATTGTTGTCCATTCCTTGTTCTTCTTTTACAGACAAAAGACCATTTTTCTAGTTTGCTCTCTGCTGTGGCAACATTGCTTGCTTCAAGTAACATAGAGGCAGATGCAAAGTTTCTGGTGCACTCAAAAATACCAGTCAGCTGAGGGAGCCTTGGAGGGAGGTGGCAGCTCCCTATTTACCGGTGTCGGGGCGCTGGTTCATGACAAGAGGACTTTACTCTTCTGTGAGCTGCTGGTCCCAGTCTGTCACACCAGTCTCTGAGGAAGCCTCCAGCCAGTCCTGACACCGTGCAGGTCCGGAGTCCACGTCACAACATTCAGCGCTGTGCTAAAAGTGCCATTTAGTCAAGGCAGGGCATTGAACACAGTAACATTAATAATAGCCTTCCTCTAAACACACTGTATTAAAATGTGTATGTAATTAATAAGGTGCTAAGGCATAGTATCTTTAATGGAATTACACTGCTCAATATCTTTCTGTTTCTCAAGCAATACTTTTATTTCTCAAGGAACGCTGCACTTAATTTCACATGCTCTTAATGGTGTAGAGGTCTCCAGAGCTTGCTCTGGGCCTGCCAGTGACCTTAATCGATTCTGGGACAAACCTCTTCATGAAATAGAATTTCACAATTGCTTTAGTGTTAAAGCTTACAAGGGCAGAGAATTTGCAGGTGAGATATGTACGAACAGTAGGATTTTAAAAATGAAGGCCTGTGAAAGAAACTGTGAAAGAGGATATGCTCCCCCATAAATCTCAGACTATCTTATTTTAAAATTTCTGAAAAGAAATGGCACATGGATTAAAGAGGTCACATCTGCTTTAATGAAAGCGATAGATTATGAACATTTATAGGAAAATGGATAATATGAAACCTGACAGAACTGCAAACCAAAATGTTGTTGTCCTTAGCTCCGTTGTCTAGGACAGAAATAACTACACACATTTTTTTCAGAGACCTCTTGTTCTGAGAGAAAGTACATACATACAAGGGAGACTTTTCTGCTGCAAGTCTTTGTAGGAAAACAAATGGCTGACTATGGCCTACTTCCAAAACTGACAATCTGATCACAAATACATTTAAGACACCTCTCCCTGGTCATACAGACCCACCTTTTTATGTCACACAAAAGGACTGTAGACAATGGATGATGCATTTAAAAGATTTATTTAAAAATATAAAGTGTACTTCATAAAGTCTGCCAGTGCCAGATGCAAAAGTAGATATAAGCTTAAGTCCCAGTGTTTGAAATGGTGATTTTTCAAGGCATACTTTAATACAAGATTGTCATACAGTACTGGAAGCTTTAAAATATTGCTGAGAAGTGTTGGATTGAGACCCAGTGTGATCTGCTGAAGGCAAGAATCCCAAGTTCTTCCTGAGCAAAACTGGACATTTTGGTTCAGTGCAAGTTGAACAAAGATTTTTAAAATATATTAACAAGATGGTTTGTTGAGGAAATAGTAAGCTGCAGCATTTTTTTGCAGTAGGCCTCAGTTGTGTTTTACTTTTTTGTTATCGTATACACAATGGAAATATGGACAAAATGGACACTTTTGTGTCCATCTTCAGTGCCAGGTAGTTCATTCTGTGCTCTGATTTTCTATATAGTGTTTCAGATGTCCCATAAAGACATAATAGTACTGATGCTGGTGGGAATTCATTGGAGAATTGTTCTTGTAACACACAAATTAAAAAAAAAATTCCACACTGTATTAGTGTCATATGTCAATAATGTCAGGTTTGTTTGTGAAATTTACTGTTTTAACTCCTGCCAGCTGCAAAACTGTGTTAATGGGAACATGATCCAGCCTGTTTTTATCAAGGTGCAAAAAGTGAACTGCATTGCCTGGAATGGAAAGACAATAACATGTGAATAGGTTGGTAAAGTATTTATTTATTCAAAGACATCAGTGAATCAAAGAAGCATTCTGATTTCCTAGTAGTCCTTGTTCTAATATGTACTAGCTCATAGATTGCAGAATATACTGTATTTTAAACGATGACAAAGATTTTTTTTAATTAAGTTATAGAAGCAAGAACCAGTGAGGCATCTAAATTAATTAAATCTGCTGTGGCATGATGTTTCCTAATGATTTGATTACATGATTTTGTCATGTGGCAGCCCTTCCTTCATGCATTATTCCTCTGCTAAAACCACACGAAATGCCTAGAATCGAACGTGAAAGCAGAATGTAGGTGAATACCACAATATCAAAAAAACCACTCCCTGCTTCGAGGCAGTTGTTTCCCCAGCACTGCTACCAATTTTTGCAAGACTGATCAACTTTGTGACACCTCTATGGGAGGTGGGACTACACCATGACAGTTCCACAGGTTCCTTCAGCCTGCAAAATCACATGGTTCAACACAAGTCTGTCTCCTTGAGATCCACAGGGACAGCAGCCAAGATGGTAGTGTAAAAGAGAGCGGCTGAAGGGCAAGACTGTAACTTTCACACAAAACAGAGAAGCTCACCTGGGCCTAAAATCAAAGTTCCTCCCTGCTGAGCAGGGTCTCCTTGAAAGTCAAAAGCTGGGCCAGTCATTGCTCTCCACATACTTCTAATGCTTCCCAGGAGTGTGTTTGATTTCACATGAGGGCTCCGCACTAAACAAAATACCAAAATACTTATTATCTAGAAATACAGACGCATACAAGGAGAACAAAATCAAACAGCTCCTATGTATAGTTTAGAGCTTCCTGATGATTACCAGTATTATGACAAAATATAGCCTGCAAGGGACAGTCTGGTTGGTAACTCCCTATTTACAGTGTGATCATACTGTTTTATCAAGGCATTATTGCTTTGTGCTGTGTAAGTCCAAACAAGGTGACAAAATTATTCTTACCTGATACGTTGTTACCTTCACCTCTTTTCATGCCAAGCGTTTTATAAATTTCCCTCTGTGGATCTACATACATTTCATGTTTAAACCCAGTTAAACTGCAAAAGGGCTGCAAAATATATGCATACAAAAAATAATATTTTTCAGGTTAAAACAGTAATTAGTTAGGACCTACTGACAGCAGGAAAAATACTGACACCCTGCCACTCTCCTACCCCTGATTTGGAAACCTGTGGATTTGTCATGTTAAATCAAAGGCAAAAAAATTTTAGCCCTCAAGCTTTTACTAAAGCAAAGCTTCCAGCGAAGTCAACAAAAGATGTTTCCTTAGCAAGCCCCAGTGGTTTTTAAACTGAAGTTTTAGTTGTTTGCTTTATTCAGGTACTACTATTAGACTTGTTTCATGAAAAAAAGAAACATTGTCCTCTTTTTCTGGGCTTGCAAATGACCATGATTTCACTCAGAGCAAAAGCCATCAATGCAGACCATTAAGACACAATAAATGATAAAATGTATTTAATGACTACTTTATTTACCTTGATGTGATGATAAGATGACTGTCCAATAACTATCAGCCTCACATTTGCTTCCTAGAACAGAACACAGGTATTGAAACTGTAAAGAGGAACCCACTGTTTCTGCATGGCTGCAAAGCATGAGCAGAACCTGGTGTCCTGAGCTATCGATCACAGTGCACAGAGTTAAAAGTATTTGAAGTTAACATCACTCGCACGTTTGGAGCCTGCACCTTTGTCTGTCACCAAGAGCTAGCAGCTATGTTATTTTATTAAGTGAAAAATTATTTTTAAAGCTTTTACCATAGAAGTGTGTAAACTTAAGTTTTCTGTAGCATTAGTAACACCTTTTCAATTGATTGCAACATGGTATAATTTTGGAAATTCAGAATTTCCACTCAGTTGCACCTGCATTTAAAGAAGCAGCATGCAAAAACTGGTGCATGTACAAGTATGTCTGAACTTTACACATACAGACACTCAGGTATAACTTGCATCCACATGTACTGTTGTCTTTTGCAGCTGTAACATTAGGCCCGAGTCTAAAATAGAGCCCAAAACTTAAGTGCATTTAAATGCCAGGAAAACTTTTAATAAAATGTAAGGTTGTTTTAATATTAGGGCATAATTCTTGCCTTCCTATATAGAATAATTTTGCTCATTATGAACAGAAGCACTCCTTAAGATGGAATACACTAAGAATGCTGTTTTGATGCTGTGCATATATTTCTTTATGAAGCCCATTTAAGAAAATGTCATCTGAGTAACACTGATCAAACAGTTTAGAAAAATCTCTACTGAGGAGGGGAGCTGCCAAAGAAATTTCCCCTTTTCATCCCCCGTGTTCCTAGTCCTTCAAAGGCTTAATGTCAGCAAGGAGCTGGGTATCTGTCAATCAACTATGTTGCTGTTGGGACTGAAATATGACAGAATTTCAATCAGCAGCCTAGATGACATAGATTGACCTTCCCCATTTAGCTGGGGATCATTGTCTTTCTGTGGTATCTCTTACCACCCAACAAATGCTCGTCCATGACAACCCCTGCCCACTCCTGTTCTTCTTTCTGTTACGGTGTCACTCCTGTTTGAGGAGCTGCCTGGAGAACATGTCTCGCAACTGATGCAGCTTATAAATAAGCACAGAAGGAAAAAAAAAGGAGTATTTTTAGTCCAGATCAATTTTCTGATCTTGTTCCATGCACAACCATCGGTCACCTGTACTGGCATAACGGAAAGGGTAGCAGTTAGTGGCCAGGAGAAGACCACTGCCCAGGGCACTGCTAATACCAAAAGAAATCCCTGTCAGATGTTGTCTAACTGTTCAGAACACAGCAGAAAAAACAGCACCAACCTAACAGGGCAGGGAGAAATAATGCTGCTGCAAGAGAGCATGTAGTGCAATAAATCCTCTCTTCTGTCTCCTATGCAGCTACATTATGGCTATTGTAGCAAACAATGAGAGAGCTAACTTTCTTCTGAGCCTTTTTTTGATTCCTAGAAGGTTTAAGCCTCCTGCAAGCCTGCAGTGGGATGTAACAAATCTTGATTACAGCAACCCCATCTACGTATTAAGGACAGAGTACTTACTTGTAAAAATGCCTTGGGGACTTTTGCCAGGTCTTCTACATACTCCTTACAGGTATAACATAAAAAATTCTGAAACATAGACAGTTGGAAGTGTCAGAAACAGACCTAACTGCATAGCAACGAAGCATCAGATTCTGACTTTGGGCACAAACCATTTTGAAGGTGATCAGGAACTGGGAACATGAAAGATTAAAATTCTTTGCAGTCACCAAATTTGGATTAGGATTCTGGTTTAATCCATGCCTGAACAAGGACACAAGTTTTGAGGCCTTGCTAGTATTTTCACTGCTGGATATTTTGGGAGTGTGAGAGCCAGCCTGCCAGCTGGGAAATAGGGGAAAAAAATAATTGTTTGCCTAAGCACACGGTTGAGGAATTATTTCCTTTCGGGTACATACAGTACCGTCTGGCCAAAGAACTCGTGCTCTTAGGAGTAGAACCGTTCAGCTTTATATTCGTGCTTCCCTCTGCTCCAGCCTAGCTTGTGTGCCTCTCCCGCTTCCCCCCCC
>NW_008632746.1:0-4062 GCF_000691845.1 Merops nubicus | reverse complement strand
TTTGTAATAAAAACTGTATTGGGTATGTGGCATTTGACCTCGCTTGTGTCTTATTCTTGCCTCTTGGGATCATATCGAAACCTCCCACGACATTGGATCGGGACGCTCTCTCTGTATAGGAAAATATGTACTGACTGCTGACCAGATTTATTTCATAAAAATCTCAAACCCACACTACATAAATGTATTTGTTCAGGATCTGCTTTTTACTGTCTCAGCCTGATTATATCTATGTAGAGAGGAATCTGAAATCACCCATATTTTCATTTACTGTTCAGCTCATGTCATCATCTCAGCTACTGCAGAAAACAGCTAGATTCAGGTCTTAAAGATTTTTAACCAGAATCACCTTTAAAGATGATGGTTGAAAGACAGGAAATCCCATTTTTATCAAGACCATATAAAAATGCCTTAGGCATGATAAGAGAATTATTTGCTTGCAGAGACCTAGGACAATTTCTTATCACTTTTCAGGAAAGGTGAAAGCAGATGCAAAGAAATGAAGCAACTTGCCTATGCTGTGACAAATCAGTGGTCATTAGAAACAAAACCTGCCCTGTCTTTCAAAATTCTTGGCTAGACATATATTAAGAGTAAAGATAAGACAAAAAGTATGTGAAGTTAGGGATATTGGAAACTTGTGTAGACAGTGCAGATGCCACTGCCCCACTTTTGCAGCATCCCAACATCCCTATGAAATGACCCAGGCATTGCCCTCTCCTATCCCAGAAAAGCTCCTCTAGAGAAGTATATGGCAATGAACTAAAATAGCCAAACAGGACTAAAAGAACCAATTGCTCAGAATGGGAAATTTTCCCTTTTTCCAGGGAGTTATGGTGAAACCTGGAACCAGCATGATGTGGATGAATGTAGCTTGGTCTATTCTATAAGAACCTCTGCTGGACCATGTCAAGCTGTCTTGCATGCCCAGCTCCTGCCACACCACTGTGGTCTGACAGCTCAGTCCCATCTTCTGCTTGCACTCTGGTGACGATTTCTTTACAAGCATTTGGGGGTGGCAGCTAGCACTCTACCTGGCTGTTATGTTAGATGGCATTTGTGTTCTCCATAAACTTTTACACAAACCCAAAATTGCACACACAAACTCTAGGGAAGCATTGCCTCAGTTTCTTATGAATGCCTGAATAGAGGACAATATTCTTTTCTCTTCTGGTGATGGTCACAGACAGGTGACTTATGATAGCATGATATTTTACTAACCACTCTTCATTATTCAGTATATTTTACTTCCCTCCTTAAAAGGAAACAAAACGTGGTGGTGGTGAATCTGCTGAAAATGGAACAAAAATCCTTTGTAAATTAAATAACCAGTCACAGATCAGAAACACATTGAAGGGAAGTTTGAGAACAGGCTGCAGATTGAAAATTATTCATCCACACAATTCCACATGTGCTCAGAAATCAGGTTAGGTTTGCCAAAAGTTTGCAAACTGAAAAACGCAGTAAAAACTTCACTAGAAAAGATATTTACAGTGAATGCTTTGACTATTGGAAGGTATCCAGTTAGGTTCTCCATGCAGGCTAAATTTCTCAGCCCTTCAGCCAGATTTCTCAGCCTTAAATCCCCCAGATGGCAGTCTGAACTCATCCTCTGAGATGGTGAATTTGCTTTGCTGACATCTAGGTTTTCCCTCATTAAGGATCATGAAGACTAGTCATCCTTTCTTCTCTGTGTTTCTATCGCACCCTGATATTTCTCTCAGATCTGTGACATCAAAGTCTCACTCTAATGAATAAAAGGTTTGAGAAGATTAAATTCAAATACGGAAAATGATTTTTTTTTTCTTGATTGATAGCATGTTAGCAGATTAGGAATGCTAACAGCATCTATGGATATATCAGATGCATCCTTAAAAATACCAAAACCTAAAGAGAGGTCCCTAACTTTTAAGCAACTCTCTAGAGAGTTCTAGCTTACATGCTAAAACTCCAGATACATAGTATCCTACTGAGACAACCAATAATTTAAAAAATGGACTTCACAGAGATGAATTATGTAAGACATCTATCTTATTTGACTCTGTCACTGAATAAGCCTATGAAGTTTAACCATCTTGCTTTCTGTAAAACTTCAAGTAGCATCTTGAAGTTGTCTGAAAATATATTTGTGAACTAAGAACTTAAAATCTATTGTTGATATTTAAGAGCAGGAGAGAATGACACAAACGATTGACATACCCACTACAAGAAAACCTCCATTGCTGAAAAGCAATCAACTTATTATTTCTCTCTGGTTTTGTTTTCAATGTTCTGAACACCAGAAAATTGTGTTAAGCTTGTTCAGATTCACTCACAAGTTAATTGTAACAAAGAATTCTTAGCCTGTAAATTTTCCAGTCTAAATATTCAATGTTTGAATTCTCATTCATATTGATTTGTCATGACTAGACGAAAAATTCAGTGGGGTACACATATGCTCCACAGTTGGGGGGGGTGTAGCTGGTAGAATCACAGTTGTACAGCATTTTTCTGGCAATGTTCTTCAATATTTGCACACTTTTTTCCTAAGACTATTTCAGTCTGTGAAATTATTTGCTGAAATATTCATGAAAAGTGAATGTAGATGGTAATAAGTACTATTGCAGTGAATTAATGACAAAAAAAAAAAGAATATGTTCAGAAAAAATTGCTTTTTCTATTTTTTTTTTCCTTGGCCTTTGTATGTCTAGAAGAATAATGTAAGTTATCAAGCCCAATAGCTGATGTGCTTTTTCATGCAATGATATGATTTGGATTCTGAGGTCAGGGAACTCAGGCAATAAAAAAGGACGAGATTTAGCCACACTTAACAGAGAATGTCCTTACTGGAAGAAAAATTCTTTATGAGCTATGCATGAATGCAGTAGTGACGTTTGTACGTTTACTAAAAAATCCAAGTCCCCAATCACTGCATAGTCACCCAAGGACACTGCGCGCTTCATGTCATGCAAGCCAGGGGGGCTCAAGGAGTCAACAGAGGTATCAACTCCCCAGGACAGAAAGATGAGCTACTAAATTCCCTCATTTTCCTTTCTATATTCTTTATCTCCTATTAGAGGTGGCTACGAGGCTGTATTGAAACTGGGACCAGTGAGAGGGGGAGTGAAGTAGAAGGTTCCATGGCAGCATTTTTTTTTACTTTTATGTTATGATAGTGTCCTGAAGCCCCACTAGACCTGAAGCTTTGCTGTGCTAGGTGATGTACAGCCTTAAAGACAGCACTTGCCCTGTATAGTACCTAATTCACTCTTTATTTCTTCCACTTGGGCCACATACATTCCCTCTTTGCTTTCAAAACTCCCCTTTCTGCTTGGACACCTTTTGTTCCCTACTGCAAATCGCTTGCCCCTGCTTGCTCTTCAGCTGTATCTTGCCTTCATCAAAAGTAATTTAGTTAATTCTCCAGTTTAAAACCAGGCTGTGGTGCCTGGCCCACAGTTGCTTAGCAACAGCCACCCTCCATGCAGAGATAACAGGCAGGCAGGGATGCCAGTCTGAGTCTGGCCCAGGAAGGTGAGAAAAAAAGGAGGAAGAGAGATTGTTTTCCCCTCAGCTTTGACGCTGCACATCTTCCTGCTCCATGCTGGCAGTTATGTTGGAGGGGCAAGGTCTGCTTTCATTCCCAGAATGTTTTTTTCAGATAAAAAATACTAGCCCAGTTCTTGAGAGGAATCAATTGTGCATGACAAGAGTACGTTTTGGATGCATATATACAGATCTAAAATGTTCTATTATTAAGCCTTAGGCATGGATCACAATTAATCAAATCCCAAGGCTTACAACTTCACGTAAGCTCAAAGTGTACCGAGGAGGAATGTGGTCAACTTTATTACACGGAGATGAAGGGACTAAGTGCTGCAATCTCCAATCAGGAGGCCTGGCATTTCCAAGATGGATACGTAGGATTTAAGATACAGATCCCTTCAGTCCCAAGCTTACTGTCCAAAAATGCAGAGTAAACTGTTGGAAGAAAACTTTGGGGGTTTTCACCATCCTCTAAAGGTATTTGTATGTGGGAATATACCTTAGTTTTCTGCCAGGTCAAGGATAATAGAAAGGGCT
>NW_008632745.1:1187-31073 GCF_000691845.1 Merops nubicus | reverse complement strand
CAAACAGGACTTGCCCTTCATGAACCCTTGTTGGCTGGATCCGATCCCCCTCTTGTCCTGCACCTGATGCATGATCACCCCCAAGATGAACTGTTCCATAACCTTTGCCAGCACTGAGGTCAGGCTGACAGGCCTGTGAAGGAGTTGACTGAAAAAGCAGGAGTGTGGGACCCATGCAGCTGACACCCTGAAGACACATCTTCTGCAAGAACCTCAAAACTGCTCGTTATCTATGACAAGACCAAGACCCTACCTATGAAGTGAAAACTCTGGAGGTACATACTGCGTGCACAGGGCTCCTGGTGGTGCACAGGAGCTCAAGCCTGATGTCTTCTTACTGCAGAGGGCTGGTAATAAAACAGCATCTCATCCCACCACATCTGGTGTTCCTCATCTATGGTAGGAAGAATAATCTCTAGAGCCTGGTATGCAGGGAGGTGGGAATAGCAGTCCAGAGTACAACCTGCATCAGTTGCTTTCTGCCTACAGCTTCCATTGTGTTTCATTCCACAGAGCAGGGTTTGGTTTTCACATCCGTTCTGTGGGAGCAGAAAGGGGACGATGAGCACCAGGGAACCTTTGCAACACATGCAGTGGTTTGTCCCCAGTTCTGCAGGGCTCTCTTCTTGTTTGCCACTTGCTTAGGGTGGGCTGTAGTGGTAGCAACCTTAGTTGCCCTTTCCCTCACTGGTCCCTTGCGTCGTTGTGCCGTTTGTCAGTTCAGTTTCTAGTGGAGAGGCAGGATTGGCTGTGCTATTCTAGTGTCTCCCCAGGGGTGGCTGTTGCTTGGCCAAGTCTTGGCCCACACTTTTGGGTTTACTCCAGCACAGGGAGGTGTCAGAAATTCTCCCACTCAGCTATTTTACACAGGCCCATGGGGTGTGTGACAAAGTCTACTCTTGTCTCCCACAGATGCATGTTCCTCTCCTTTCCAGAAACAAATATCAGCAATAAAAAGTCCTTTGCAACCTTAGGAGCTAATGTAGGGAATAAAATTTTATACTCAGCTGAGTTTAAGCTTTCTTTTCCTCTACTTAGGAGTCTTTGAGCATCGTTCCTTGTCACAGGGCCCAGACAGGACTCATGCCACAGAAAGGGAGGCTCTGAGCCAGCAGAGCCTTTCAGGCCACTGCAGGTATCACCCAGCCCTTGTGTTTTGTGCTAGGGGCATGAAGGAAGAATTACCCCAACCTCTCCTGCCTGCCTTCCTTTCAGCTGCAGTAGAGTTGCAGACTCTGACTCCAAGAGCTGGTGAGGCTCCAGGCAGGGAAAGGCAAATATCCTGACATTGTTATTTATGTTTAGGGCTGCACAGTTATTTTTTTGAACTATAATTGTAGTGTGGAAACCTCTGAAAAGCTGTTCTCCTCTTGTTTTCAGAGCCATTTACCCTTGAACAGCTAACCATAAACTCGGAGTACCTGTCAGGTGGTATAATGTGAGAGAAGCTGTACTGAGCAGCAGCTGATACAAAGCTCTTGTGATCTTTAGTGCTAGGAATTGTTCTTTGCTATTGTGTTATCAAGGCTGTATGCAGCAGGCTTTTGATATCCATCCAGGGAATGAGCTGTTTCTTCAGGGACTGTGAAGCTTAGATTGTATCAAAACCTCTTATGACTCAAAGTAAATGACTTCCTCTTCCCCCTCACAGAGTAAATCAGATTTTGCAAGCTTTAGCAATTTCAGTGCCTGCCGTGGCTCTTAGTTGTAAAGCTGCTATGGTCTTGAATGAGAATAAAGATGTGAATGAACATTCATAATCTTACCCAGACCTTGCTCTGTACCATTGCCCCTGAACTGTGGTGCCTGTTTTGGCCAGGCCATGATACAAATGTAGTTTCAGCTCCGACCACCCCAGGTAATCTGTAAGGAGTCAATGCTCATCGCTTCGCAAACTTGTCTGTGAGAATTCTGCAGTCCCGTTTCCTCTGTCCTTGGGGTGGAGGGTATTTCTCTCGGATGCCTTTGGCAGAGGATGAGAGCATAGAGGATGGAGGGTGCCAGGCTGGCTGCTGTGTCCTGACAGATGTGGGGTGCTGTGAGCAGAGGCCAGTTGGACAGATGGAGAGAATGTTTTGGGGAGCTACAGTTTGGGGAAGGAAGGACCTTACAGTCTTGCCCCTGCTCTGGGGTGTACTCTGCATCACAGTGGTGGAGCAGATCTCCATCACCACATGGCTTCATCCAGCCTGAAAACAAGCAGCTTTGACTTTCTTCTCCTTGTGCAGCTGCTTTGTGAGCTCCTATGGCTGGGGAAGGTTTGGGAACCTATATTGCACTGCTGCTGCCTGTGTGGGACAGCTCCAGATCAGCCCTGGTTGTTCATGAGACAGGGCTTATGCTGAGGTGGAAATGACCATTACAGTGGCTGGGGCCACCAAATTATTTGCAACTCTCTCCTCAAGTAGTCTATCCTGGACTGGATATATTAATAAGGATGTGCAGTGTTGAATCCAGTTCATGGCTTAAAGACACTAGATTCAGCTGCTTCCTGCAAGGGCTCCCTTCTTGGCCTGGGGCAGGGCACAGGGTTTTAGCATCTGAAGAGGACTGAACAGGGGAGGGAGGAGACTGAAAGCATGGCACTTGCCCCCTTCACATGGCCTCTGAAATCAAGCTTGTTGCTATTTTCTTTGTTTATTTATTGACTTATGCTTGGTAGCAAGCTTCATATCTTTCTGACTTTGAAGGTGGATAATACGAAATGGGAACAGAAAAGCACACCTTACCTTTGTTTGCCTTTTATTCTACAGGTGAGTTGTAAGAGCATGTGCCTTTTTTATTTTTCTGTTTAGTTCCTTTAACGTTACGTAGGGCGAAGCTGACATACAGGTTTACCCTTCACCCAGGTGAGTCCCACTGACAAACCTGGCAAGGGCTGGATATCATTCAGGGCATTGTGTGATAGGGAGAGAGAAAGCACCTCACCAGAGTCCCCAGCCCAATGTCCTTCCAGGGGGAAATGACTGGGGATGGAGCCCACTTTTGCTCTCAATTTCTTGCCATCTGCAGCCCTGCTTCTCAGGACTGCCCCAAGGAGGCCCTTCCTGACTGGAATTGTCCTGTGATCCTGGCTGCCAGGGTCTGCATGCCTTGTGCTTGGGCCAGCAGCTGAGCAAGGGACAGGACAGTGCAGAGTCAGGCCTGGGGAATTTAAATTTAAATTGCTGCAAGTGCACTCAAACCTGGGCCCAACATTTTTTGCCTCACTGCAAGATGGGAGGAGAAATCTCAGAAAGCCATGTGTCACTAGCATGGCTCTTCACTGTTCTCGCTGCCTCCTCTTCCTCATCAGTAGTACCTGCCCAAGCCCAAGCTTCAGGAACACCAACCTGACTGATTCAAAAGGAATGTGTCCAGTAACAAGCATTGCAGAACTGAACCACTGGCATTTAGGATTGGGGAAATCTCTGACCAAGACCTAAACTCCTCTAATTAGACTTAGATTATCACTCTTGCAGAAATGCTAAAGGACATGGCATTCTGAGTGCAGCTCTCATATTGACTTCCTGGGGAGTGAACTGTATGTATCTGAACAGATCTTTTGTGCTGGACAACATTATCCTGTCGTCTTGGCATGTGAGATAGTGCAAGACAACGACTGCAGAGCAGTTTCAACGGGCTGAAATTTATTGGTGTGATTCCTGATGAGCACACTAACAGAGTCAGGCTCTGAAAATACTCTTATTTTATTTTTGTATCAATTTCCATATTAAGAGACACTAGAACTTACTGTACAAGGCAGTGCTATCCAGAGATATATTTAGCTACTCAGATGTTTGTGTCTTCATCTCAGTAGATCTCCAGAAATGAGTGGATATTTTCCATTGTGGGCTTTGAGTAGGAAGCTTGTTATATCTGACCTACTGTGGAAGAAAAACACCCATTTCACCACTGCATACTGTTTTGTACAAGCGGTATCCTTCTGCATTTCTTCTAACATTAACACTTTATATTTTCTGTAAAGTGCTACAAACATCATTGTTTTAATGTAACTTGACAATTGACTGGTATTTATGGCCAAAAGTAGAAATGAAATGTGTATCTCATTTTTAAATTGCATAGTGAAGGAAAACCTCCTCATACTGGAGGTGGTGGCCAAATCTTCATCCGGGAGCTGAATCAAACACAAGCCTTCCAGAACGTTGTCCCAAGACCCTCCATTTCCTGAGGCTTTTATTTTGCTGTCAATTGCAGAACAGTCATGCACTGAACCCTGCCTAAGATTTCTTCCCTGGGCATGGCTTTCAGTGGTTCCCCTGGAGGGTCCTTGCCACGCTTGCCCCTCTCACCTGTGTCCTGGGGTGGCTTAGGACCTGATGTGCCAGCCTGGCTCTGTGGCAGAAGCCCCGGGGGCATTTGCAGAGTCAGTGCCCAGCCGGCAGTTCAGGGGAGGAGTTTTGTCCTGTGCAGTAGGCCTGTCACGGGGGGAGCCTGTTTGCTTGGTTTGCTGCTTTTGTTTGTTTAGCGTTTTTTATAACGATACTTAAAGCTTGGGATGGAGATGATTAGGAGACCAGCTGTCAGCATTAATTCATTTTAATATTACTCAGTCTCAGAAGTGTTCAAGCTTTCTCCTAGAAAAAGTGGCTGACTGCAGGGTTTTTTTCAGGCAGTTTGCTTGACGGAGAATAAATTTTTACCACAATTGCTGTACAGAGCAAGGAAACAGACTCTGTTATTTTCTCTTCCTGATCCTTGTGACTTGCAAAGGCACCTGACATTTGGGGAAGAGCAGCCTTTTCATTAGTGGATGCATGGAAGGCCCCATGGGCAGGAGCATGGAATAACTGGCTCTGCAATCTACGGAACTGCAACCAAGTTGTATTTTAAGGCTGTGTTTCAGTGGGACACCATTTCTGCCCATCATTCCAATACAATGTATTGAAACTGAATGCAAATAACTATATTTTCTCTCCTCTTGGCAATTTTAATTTTTTTTTGTGAAAAATCACAGGAGCTGTGAGCTTTCTGAATGCAAAGCAAGAGGGCACACATAGGTGATGTGCCCTTGTAGTTCACGTCGTTTAACCTCTCACCAACTGAGAGACAAATTAAAATGGTCACTTGTGTTTAGGAGAATTACCTTGTGATACATTGCGAATGCCCTCGTTGTGGGCAGTTATTTAACTTAACCTTTGCCACAGTTATGCAAATACCCTCATCATGCATTTGACAGCTCACTCCCTTTTCTCTCTCCTAGTGGGGACTTGTGAGATGCATAGATGTACAGCTCCTAAAGACAATTTGTGTGATGCTTGTTCCTTGAACTAAATGGTGTTATTTATTTGTTTATTTTGCATATCTGTGAATGCACCTCATATTAAAAAGAGGAACCCGGTAATGATTCTGTTTAATTGATGGAGAAGTAACTATCTTGCCAGTTCGAAGTGCCGTTTGATCTGCCTGTGGTGTCCCATTACTGGAGAACTCCTGTGAAGGGCTGAGAAAGCATTATCTGTGCTTGGTGCACCGAGCTTTATGAAAGCAATTTACATATTTGCACACTGAAGCATAACTAGCAGCACATAAGCAGGGTGATAAATGATTAACTATAAAAGATTGACAGTTTGGGCAGAAATCCAGGAAAGCACTTAACCATGTGCTTAACTTCAAACAACCTGGCTCTGCTGACTGCGGTGGGGCAGTGTCAGCTCCTCTCTTTAGTTCAAGAAACTGCTTGTGCACTTCAGTTAAACAAGTGACCTGCAGGACCTGGAGGACCAGGCTATGGCTAAGAGAGCTTGTAAAAAGGAAAAACTTACTTGTATAATGCTTAAAGTAGGATGGCAGCAGTAAAGTGGGACTGTAACAGATCAGAACTCATCACAGATGGAGAATCTCCAGCTCCCATTGATGAAGTGGGAGTTGTCAGATGCCTAACGTTTCTCAGACTTAGGGCAAAAACAGAGCGCTGCCAGCAAAAGACTAATCTAGTCTGCCCATTTCAGAACAACATTTTGTTCCATGTGGTTTATTCTGTTTTGGTTTAAATTTTTTGGAACATAAACGTAGTAAATATTTCATCATTGTTCCATGAAAATGTCATTTTGCTTTGGCCAGATACTTTGACTAAATGACTTCATTGGAAATGGAATTAGGAATAAAATAGCCCAAACCTCCAACCTCTGAACAAACAGCATTGTCATTTTCCAGGAACTTCAAACTCTTCTCCAGCATTCGTCTTGCACTGTCTCAAGCTACCCACCAGGAATCCTGTTAATAACTTTGCTTCATCACAAGCTACTTTCTTAGAGTGTATTTGGAAATTCCTGAACCTGGAGATAGAGAAAGCTGCTGGGAACCACAAGTATTAAGCAAAAGTTGAAGGTTCAAATCGTTGTCATTCTGATGAAGTTGGGTTTGGACTCCATGTAACAATGAAGGAATGTTTTCATGGGCCTGAGTGAAATTTACCAAACCAGAACTACAAGTGAAGTCCACTGCTTTCTCCTTCATCCCTTCTAAAGGAGAATATTTGAGCTTCTGTCACTGTCAGAAACGTGTGCTCTTCCGGTTACCACTTCCATCTCCAGCAGATACCCAAAAGCAATGGCTCCTCTACATCAGGCATTCACTTAAGTGTGCAGTCTTCACAATGATCCCTCCGGGCTTTTCCATCATCACCACAGAACACTACACGCTATTGTTGCATGTTCTTTGCTTTTGGGGGAGCTTTTAGACTACATAATTTCGATTATTTTTTCTTTATTTTACCTCTGCTGATACAATCACTCTTAAAATACATCTGAAGTTCATGGTGGTTGGATGGAGCTTAATTAAAGTGTGTCATTGTGATGGTGTCTTTCATTCAGGAAATGTGCAGGAAGATTAGAATCTCCTTTCTTGAATAAAAATGAATGGATTCAGTGCCCCAAAAACAGGCTCTGAATAATTCATAAGAAACAGAAAATATGGTAAAAAGATTTTTTATCTAGTGCCCAACTTCAGATCTAAGCAATAAGATACTGTTCTTGGAGTGTCTATTTTCCAGAGCACCCAGGAAACAAGCAGAAAAAGGCATCTACAAAGTCCTGGAGACAGAAGAATGTTGAAAATGTAATCCAGGGGAATGGCTGAAAAGCCTCTTTACAGGTTCGAATGTGGGCTAGAAAATAATAAAAAATGATCTCTGATTTTTTTCAGACTATGTTCAAGGCTTTTGTACTTTTTTTCCTTTTTGCAAAAACAACAGGATTTCATAAAAATACCTGAATCCCTCAGCAATGTCTCCTCCTAATGGAATTAACTTGAAAGACACTGAACAATGGTGAAACAGCATGACATACAGCTACTAAGAAAGTAGACATAATTTTGTAGTCAGAGAGGAGGGGAGGCCTGGAGCTTTCTCCGTATTTATTTCAAGCATCAAAATAGAATGTATGCTCTTGTAATGCATGGACCTTGGATGTAAGCCAACAGTTGCCCAAATCAGCAGGAATTTCTCGAAGCCAGTGGACACCAATGCATCGAAAGGTCAAAATGCTCTCTCAAGAGTGTAACTTAAAGGCTTGTTGTTACAAAATTAGTTTTATTGAGCCTCTTAGCATTCCTCTTTTTTTTGAAGCCAGGATTGATATACTGGACTTATATTCAAGTCATGGCTTTCTGGTATCCTGTTAGAGGTGCCACATTGCTGCTGCTTTTCCAAGTAATGGTTCTGCTTGAGGTGATGAGCTGTCTTCTCACATGCAGCCTACCCCACTCCCTCCAGCCAAATCCTCCAGCTCCCTTGGCCTCTGATTTGAAATCCCAGTGTTCTCTCAAAATTTGTATGTTGGTCAACTCATGTAAGTATGAGCAGGAGCAACACCTGATCAGCTGTGAGAAGAGAAAAACTGCTGGCATTCATTTTCATAATCAGTCCTGATTCTTTGGGGAGAAGGTACATTGGGATGGGTTTTATCACCAGCAAATTAACTTGAGAGGGGATGAGGGATGTGGAAGAGGAGCTTACAGCTCTTCCATTACCGTTATTGAATGGTTTCAGTTTGCTTTTGTTACTAAAGGAAAATAAATAAATAAATATATATATATATGAAATCTTTTTCTTGTTGTTCTTTTCCTCTTGACTTAGACAATTCAGAAATCTATAAATCAGATAAATTTGTATCAGGATAGGCAAGTTTATTGTTTTCTCATTTTAACCAGTTCTATGTTTTGTCTTGCTTGCAAAATCCTTCCTGCTTTGCAAAGACGAGATGATGTAGGCAGGCAGTATTTCTAATATAAGCTGGGAAATATGTAACGATGTTCAACTGCAGTTTTCCATTCCATATACTGAATATAAGAAAAGGGGGGAAGTAGGCATGTTAATGATGTCCCATCATCATCCTACACTCTTCAGTTAACAAGGGAGGAGGATGCATAATTACCTGGACAGAGACTAAGCACTTGACTTCAGTTTTTCCTCAGCTGGAGCTGTTTTTCAGTGTGTGAGCACAAAAAGCTTTAAGGAATAATGCATAAAAATGCTATTATCTTTGGAAGACACAGTGTTCTGGCTGGCTTGGCCATTATGTAGGTGAAAGCACGATGGGTGTCAAGACTGCTGAGTACATTTGCATGAAATTAGTTAAATCATCTAAGCAGAATGTCTCCCCGATTTTTTTCACCCTGTGCTTAGATGCTGGGGAACTTAGAAGCAAAAGTAGCAGTGAAGATACAACACTATATGAGCAATTTCGTTGTTTTTTTTTCCTGATTGAAGAAGAGGCACAAAAGGGTGGGAAGAGGCTGACTAGTCGTGGGAGACACCGGTGGGGAAATCAGAAGCTCTGTCTCAATGTGTGACCTCGGGCAACTTTGTCTGGGATCACTTTTTTGCACTTAATTTCGAGCAAAACGTCTTAACATGGAAACGCCCACTGCAATCCACGGCATTTGGTAGGAGGTGCAGCCCACATCAGCACTTCCCCTGTGAAATGGGAGTCGTTTGGGAGGATGGACCATACTTCACCCCTTTTGTGAAAGGTCAGTAGCCTACAGGAACGTCAGAGACAATTTCCTACTGCTACACTTCCACCGTTTGCAGCAGGCATGTGGTCTTCCTTGGGGTCTCTGGGAAGCACAGTAATGCAAATAACCACCATCAGCATCGGCTCAGTGGCATTCCCTGGGTTTTGATTGCCTGCTGCCAGTATGGTCCAATGGCACTGAGGGAGCCAAGGCAGACGCCAGCCCTTCCCGCACAGCACTAGGATGTGCTTGCCAGGATGGATGGGGTCTTGTTGTGGGCTGCTTTTGTGTTGTTCTGAAGCCTTTGTAAGCAGTTTAAGAGAATATGTCCCCAGGACATGGTGCTTTGAAAAACAGGCGTAGGGATTTGGGCATGTTAGCTCAGCTGCAGTGCTATTGGCAGTACGGGAGGTGAAATAACAGAGGTTTTATCTGGCCGTAGAAGTGACTAAATAGAAGTACATTAGCACTTCAGGAGTGTTACAGTCTTGTTGTGTTTCAGCATTTGCAGATACAACAGATGAAGCAAATTAAATTATGCATGCACTAAGGGAATGCGTTGTTAGCCACAGTCCTTGTTAACTTCCCTGCAAATAAACACAAATAACTAGAAGATGTACCTTGAAGATTTGGTAGATTGGGGTTGGGTTTTTTTTTGCTTGTGCTTATACATGTAGTATATGTGTGTGTGTGTGTTTCTGTAGGTGACCTGTAAGCCGTACCTGCTGCACTGGTTACCTGGTGGGTCTCACGGTGTAGGAGCCACCTGGCTGCACATCCCGCATTTGCATTCCACTTGCTGCAGCTCTGGCAATTTGTTTATGCGTGCAATCAATAACTCCGTGCGCAATAAGTCTCAATTAACATTGCTGCAGGAGTCTTCCTTCACGTTTCTGCTGGCTTCTGTAGATTCAAACACTCAACCTAAATGATGCATTAACTTTTTTTTTTTTTTAATTTTCTTTTTTAATGCTGTGTTTGCAATATAAAGTCCACAATTTATTTTGTTCTCTTTGCCCAGCAGGGACACTTTTCACTGACTCTTTAGTAACAAACCTTCATGAGTATGAAAGTAATTTGTCTTTATTAGTTGTATATTTTGCTCATCACCTCTCTTACATTTATGAATTAAATATTTATTGATTTTTTCACGAAGAAGAATGCCCCACTGCTCAATAAAAACAATTACCACCAACTATGCTGAGAGAACCATAAGCAAACAAACTTGCATTACTTCTGTAAGTGATGTCACAAGTGACAGGAGCTGAATCTGTCTTTAAATGGAGATTCTTGTGAAGTTGGTTGGTTTTTTAAAAGAAATCTGTAAAATGGGCTGTGAAAGAAGGGCTATGCAAGCCTTTGTTTGATTTGTTTCATTTTCTTTTTTTTTTTTTGCTTTGTGATACACAAGCAAAAGTGAAGGAATTTTTGTTCCCTTCCCCACTCCTTGCTTGAAATCTCATTGATAGCCTAAGAGAATTGTGTGAAATCTATTCAGTTATAACTGAAAGTGATGACCTTACTCTCATTTTTTGATTAATTAATTTTAAAGGCTCAAAGGACCAGTTATCAGCTACTACTGCATCAAGCCCACAGGTCTAACTGAAGAAAGGTGTGCAACCCCGAGCAGAAAACTTTGTGTTCGTGTAGCATATGTGACAAACAGTCGTCACCTCTGAAGATATGGAGCTTCTTTTCAACCTAGATAGTGTACCTTCAAACTGCACCCACAGCATCTGATGCTGAGTCTGTGTCTATAGCACAGAACCCCCTAGCAAGGGAATAATTAATGGAAAATAACTAAAAATTGTTTCCCTTTCCCAGCAATATCCTGTACTGTTGGAGGCTATGTCTTTGAGCAGAAGCCCCGGTGATGCCTGGGTGAGGCTGTGCCTCGCAGGGAGAAATGAGGGAGTGGCATTTGCTGACCCTCCAGCCAGTTGTGCCACATGCTGTCCCCTGGGATCTCCTGTTCTCCCAGGCTGCTGTGTCTCATCAGTCTTCTAGAAATGCAGTTATTTTTGAGACTTCTACCTCTGAGACTCCTTTGAATTCAGCTGAAATTGGCTTCAAGGAAGAGGCAGAGAGGGTTGAGGAATCCTTCTCTCCTGAGGACACAGGCTAAAAACTCTGGCCTCTGTCTGCCCATCCTTCTTCTTCCCTCCCTTACCACAGCCCTTGGCAGCTGGAGATTAAAGACAACTTTGGTAGAAATCTTCTAGTTAAATCACCCTTTTCTGAGCAAATACTGCCCCTGGGGAGGTAGCCTCTGCACCTTGTGATCCAAATGCACCAAAACTGAGCCTGTGCCTCTATGCACTGCTGACCTGCTCCAAGCCCTGCAGTGCTGGGCCTCTCACTGAGGAGCTGCCGTGCACCAGCCCTTCCTGAATGCATGGTAGAACAAGAATGAGGTGGGAGCGCTCTAAGGAAGGACTCAAAAGAAAATGTGGAAAAGGCCCTTTTGCCCAACGCTGGAGAACAATTTGGGTTTAACACTAGCAGGGCTAGTGAGCTCAAACGGCTTCACACTGGATGCATGTTTCAGTGCATAAACACCAGTTGTTGGCAGCGCCTTGGGGTCTTCATTTCTTTCTGAAGGAATTTACACACGAGGAGGAAAAAGCCCTTCTCCAGCAGCACCATCCACATCGTTGCAGTTTTCATCATCTGCACTTCTCTTCCGCAGCAGCAATAATGTCACCTCCCTCCCGCTCCTCTGGGCTCTCCTGACACATCAGTCAAATGCCCACAGCCAAAGGGCCATGAAATGTCTTCTGACAGGAACAGCAGCTCGTGGCCCACAGCTACAACAGCTGTTCTGAGGATCAGCTTGAGGACAGCACAGAGGGCAAACATGGGTGGCGTGTCAGGCGTTGGGCCTCCTGCCATGTTCTTCTGAACGTTCATTAATCCACTCCTCTGGTGGAACTTTTTCGGCTTCCCTTCTGATGGATTAATTTCTCCCTGGGGCTGCAGCTGTTTGCTGTTATCTCTGCAGTGAAACACCTTTGTAATGATGACTGAAAGGCAGCAAAACTGAACGGAATTTTCTGGGTGCCCTGGCAGAGGTTTGGGTTAACCCTTTCCTGCCAGACATGGGACACCCAAAGCTTTGGTCTAATCAGTCATCCTCTATTTAAGCTCGACTAATTTTTCATCTTTGATTTATTGTCTCTATGGCAGGTAAACCCTTTCTTTGCAAGATGCTTTCTCCTGGCTAAGGGTATGTAGCCCTCCACGGAGGTGACCATGCCACTGGGATAAACACCCCTGAGGGCTAGTAACCGCAGTGCCAGGAGGTCCAACTGGAAGCACTGCTGCCTTTTGGTGTGAACAACCCCGGCTTGTATGGGAAGGTGAGCAACCTGTATTCAGAAGTGCAGGTCCTGTCTCTGTCCTCCCCCACTGGCCTTTTGAGGGTAAGGCCTTGCAAGGGGCAGACCCCACCCCTTGGCTGCCATGGTGGTGGGACACTCTCAGGTGTGCAGAGGGAAGAATTCAGCTCCATATCCATTGCTGCTGCACTCTCCCCCATCCTTGGGCAAGAACAGGGTGCCCCAGGGGCAGTTTGGTCCCAGGGGGCCTGTGCCTGTCAGGGAAAGCCCAGGGCTCTGCGCCAGGTTCATCACTGCCGGGGGGAAGTGGCCCAGCTCTGCCTAACAGCGAGTGACACAGGCTCCTATGGCATCAGTCCAGGTGCAGCTTAACCCATGTTTGGTTTGTGATGAACGATTCTTTCCTTTGCATCCTCTTCCTCCTCCTCAGGACTGACCCTTGGGAAACTGTGGCTGGCTCTCAAAAGCTGGCAAAGGGCTAGCAGCACACCTGCCCGTGACACTTCACCATCCTGAATGAGACGGTGAGAAAATCTGATCTAACCTGCCTGTGTGTTTAGAAACACTGCTTCCCAAGGATTAGGCAGCCTAGCCCAGCTGCACTGACATAGTGAAAGCAGCTGTTTATATTTCCAACTTCCTGATGTAGCAGGAAAAAAAAAGTCACAAGGTCACACATATTACTTTTTTTTTTTGTCAAAGCCTCAAGAGGAACAAGCAGTGCTTCAAAATGCTGCTGTCTCCATTTATTTAAATGTTTTGTGCTGTTGATGCCATGTCCCCATCCCCCTTCCCAAACCTTAGCAAATATCAGAGATCTGTCTTCGGAGCTGTAAAGGGAACCAGTTCATTCTATAGACCGGAGCCTCGCCAGGTGCAGATTCCTACAGCTGCACCTCTGGTGGGCACACTGAGATGATTTTCACCATCCGATGGGCTTTACCTGAGAGGATGTCACTGCTTTGGGCCAACTCAGCTGATGGCATAGGGACCACAGCCCTGCTCTCAGAGCTCTGCCACACGGACACAACGCTCAGTGCCCACTGCCGGCACTCTGCTGTATGTAGGAGTGGGGGTTTTAACCAGGTCTGCCCAAAATGCAGCCGCTGTACTCCACCTGGGTTGTGAGTCACAAAAACGGGGTGCCCCCGGGCTATGGATTTCAGGTGGCCAGTTTAGACAGAGGGTTTGGAAGATGATGGGAAGCAGCTGAGGGATGAAGGTCTGCCTGCTGAGCCCAAGAAGTGGGATTGCTGGGAGCTTTCCTGCTTATTCTCCTCCTGAAAGCTCCAGTGTTCCTCCTCCTGTCCTGGGCTCTTGAGGCATTTATCATGAGGCAGAAAGGGTTTCAAAGCTACTAGTATCTATGCTGGATACCCTCTGGGCTCAGGGTCCTGATTGCTGCAAATCATAGGGGCTCCCATGCTCAGCTGCTGTTGAAGATTTCCTTCTCTCTGCTCTAGCAGCTACGCAGAGGTCTGTGCTGCTGCTTTTGTGATACTCCAGGAAGATTTTTTTTCAGCTGTTGTTTGTTATAAACCCACACTAATCCTCTGATTCCATCCCAGTAAGACTGGAAGCCCTGGTTGTTTTATGTTACTCAACAGTCAACATTTTCACTAGTCAAGATTGAAAGATAAACGATGTTTACTTAGGACTAACTAGGATATTCTAGTATCATAATACTAGAACAAAGTTAATAAAGTATTTTTTAATATTGTACTTAGCTTTAAGGATTTGTTGTTGTTGTCATTTCTGCAACCTAGTTAACTTTTTTGGGTGCTTCATTAGTTGCTGCTTCTGCAGTTGGCATGTTCTGCTACCTTTTCCTCTGATTTTAAAGGCTAGAGAAACTATTCTGGATGCCATGTCCCTTCATAGAAAAACTTTCTCTTCTCCCCATGTGATTGCCTCTTGGTGCCTGTGACTTATTCCTGGGAACTGGCTCAGTAAGGACTTGCATCACTTCTGTCTTCTCCCATTCCCCTTTCAGGTTACTAAATTTACATTTCTATTCTACAAGTAATTACCTCACTCCTGGCTTCAGGCTGCATGCTTTGCTTAGGGAAGACTGGTGTGTGTCTATGAATGATATATTATGAGAAAAGTTAGCAGTACAAATTCCTTTTATGATTTATAATTGATTCCTTGCCACGAACTTTGAATACAGTCTAAATGCATAAACATGACCAATGGGTGATCTGGGGACACCATTCCCAACATGATTTGACACTTGGCTCCCATTTTATTAGATTTTTGGGACTCCACTCCAACCAGCTACAGAAGAGATGCTGTAATTCCAGTAGCTGATGCAAATCCAATACCCATTGCCACGGCCCTTTTGGCAGGATGTTGCAGTGATTATTCTCCATCAGTATCTTTGGCAGATGCAAGCCCACAAAAGTGAGTGACCTCCAGCACCAGGCTGGTGACCTTGAGGAGAGGCTTCTGCAGCCCCATGGTATTCAAGGTTTGGTGGTCCCCTGCCAAGACTCTAGCATTTTGCTGCCACAAAAAAGAGGTCATGGGCTAATGGGCTCTCCCAAGAAGGAAGAAGCTTGCTGTGTTTGCCAAGCTTGTTCCTCCTTGGACTTTATATACAGATAAGTGGGGGTGTGTGCACATGTCTCTACCTCCCTCTCTGACACCCCCAAAGGTGTCTGCAGGACTTGCCTGTGGATGTGACTCTATGGACGCTGGCTGCAGAGGGTTAATGCTCCTAACTTTGTTGTTTTGATTAACCCCTTGCATTAGATGGGAAGGAAATGCCTAAAGTACATCTCCCTTATTCCCAGTCCTGCTCCCAGTGAAACCAAGTGACTTTCTTATTTTATAGAGATATATATATGAAAAAAGAAAATCTAACAAAAAGTCTCAACCTTCCCCAGAAGCCCAACCTTTCAGAGTTCACTTTATGTTCTTTAAAAAGGTAGTTTGGAAAAACATGTTTAACTGAAAGGCAAGACTAAAGAGGAAAAGTTTTGTTGAAAAGTGAGTTTTATTTGAAAAAGTAGCTCTCTTTTGCCTGCTTTATATATTTAAATTTTTATGAGTGAAAAATTCTACTTTTGCAGGAGAGTTTCTGTGGAGAAATGTTGATTGATTCGGTGCAGGAGTCAGTCTCAACAGAGGGTAACTCTTCACTGAGGACTATTCCAAAAAACAAGCCTTCAGTTAATTTTATTTTCCCTGGAAAATACTCTGCCACTTGCTGAGTGCATCTGACAAATTCCAGGCCAATGTTTCTCTGTGTCAAAGCTGTGCTGGGGCTAAAATAGGGCTTTACATTGGAAAGCAGCTTGTGAGCTTCCATCCTTTTTTTACTGCATCTTTATAATGGCTGTAAATCCATCATATTAATTGCCAAGATGAGTCTAAAGGACTCATTTGTCCCTATACATACATATGTTTGCTCTTCTCAAGTAGAGATGATGTTCATCATTTGTATCCAAGGCTTGATTCATACATGATAAAGCAGCTCTGAAGTGTGTTTATTTGATGTAACCCTTTTAAAAGTAATTCACAGGATTAAAAATCTCTGTCAGAAGGTCAGCTAAATGGTAAAGCTAACAATCTCTGCCAAGGCCCCAGGCATAGGTTATCCCCTATGGCTGGGTTTTGTGAACTTTTAAGACCATCTACAGTACAGCTCATCAGTTCGTAATACTATGATGCAACTTAGTGACATTTTAGAAGCATGGGGAGTGTGGAGGGAAGTCAGTCCAAATACCTTGTCATTGCTATCTGCTTGAGTACCAGAGCACTGGGAGTGAACCCTGTTGTCAGCCCTGAGGTTTTAAGTTGGCTGTTAAAACAGCAGAAGGGTGGCTTTTGTAGCAGTTACATGCTAATACTTTCCTTGGTGAGCAGAATCCTGTTTCAATGTTTCTAATTTACAATTAAGTCATTTCCATTAAAAATCATGCCACCTTCCTTCCCCATAATCTCACAATAGATTTTCAGTGACAAAGGCTGAAATTAACTGCCTTCTCCTTATGGCTGAACGGATCTGTGTGTGCTGGAGCATGGAGACAGGCCCATTTTGGGCAGAGAAGCCCATCCTCTCTTTTGATCAGAGTTGCCTTCCTTGATCCACTTGCTGGATGATAGTGTTAGTAGTACATTGTTGCTCCTTCCATCCTCATGGGTCAGTCTTTTAAAACCTAGTTCAAATGGCTACCTGGTAGGGAAGCATGTTTTAGTGTAGTAGGTTTGACATGTATTTTCAGAAGCAGCAGCTCCATGGGTATCCACCTATTTGAGTTTTTAAGAACTTTTAAAATCAAAAAATCTTGGACAAACCAGCCTAAAATCAGCTATAAATTCAGAATAAAAGTCAAAATTGGAGAATGCATTCAAAACTTTAATAAGTCAACATTTCTTGATTGCTGGTATTAAGAAAAGAAATTTGATTCATAGTTTTTGGTGCTGTATTCTGGGGTGAATATCTTGCAGAAAAGCTGGGAGGGAGGATCTCAAAGATCTCAAAGAAGATTTTTCTTTTAGTTCTTCACCCATTGCTCCTTAGCATGAGGTTTGCAGTATAGGAAGCTATGCAGTTTGTAATCTTCTGTTTTGTTGATTTTGGTTGGTTGGTTTCTTTCTGGGAAAACTGTTTTAATAAGGGGACAAATTTATTAAAACACTTGAATGCTACAAATCATCACTGTCTGGCAATGCTCTATCTTGTTACAAAAGTGAAAACACAGAGGCTTTGGGGGCTAGACATGACTGTTCTGCACTGTTTTCTCTCTTCTCTCCCCTTCCAGAATCACTGATGCATCTCTAATAGGAAAAATGCAAAGTGTGCAAGTTGTCTTGGCGCTGTGGCTCAGCGTCTTATCGTGTTGCACTGTTATGTTGACTCTTCCACACAGGCAGAGTGCATGAAAAAATCCAAGAAGCACTGTTCTGCTTTAGGGAGCCACAAAAGCAATTATTTTTTTTTTTCTTGTTGGCTATAGGAAGAGCAGTTTTGCAGAGGCGGCCACCTCAGAGCTAATCAGCTGGTTTGACTTAAAGGGAGCTGTGTGGCTGAAAGCTGGTGGCACACTGCAGACAGAGCTGTGTTCAGGCTTTACTGTTGTTTCTCTCACCTACTGTTTTTGGATGCAGAAAATAAAAAGAAGGGTCTGCAGAGTTCTGCTTCTAAAAACTGGGTGAATTCATTGGTCATAATTATCTTATAAAATAGGAGGGGATGAAATAAGGAAACTTGACTCAATTGTTTGCAAGACTTCTGAGGGATGAGCTTAATCATTTTGGTATTTTGTGGTTATGCCCGCTGAAGTGTGACCTCCTTCAGCTACAGGTGTCTGTATGTTTTTCTTTTAAGATGTTTCTAGGGCTCCACCGTTGTGGTGTCTGTGCCTTTCCGAGTGCAGAGCTCAGCATGTCTTGTGAGCTAATGCTGGTGACAACCTCCTCTCTGCACAAGGGGAATTGAGACAGAGCACACACATTTGGTGAATTCAGAGGTGGTTTATTGCTCATTTAAAGAGGAATACTTGTTTCAATATGTTTTATTATGGTGTTTAACCTATTTATCCCAGTCTGAAGAATCTCAGCACAACAATTCAGAAATATACCCTATCCCGGATGATACAGCCAGTGGTGCAGTGCTTACAGCTCCCACCTGCCTCATACCCACCTGCACCCTGGAGCACGGCCTTAGCACAGTCTGCCGTGGAGGAGAAATGAGATCCAGTCCTTTCCAGAAGGAAGGAGCCCTTGGCAAAGGCAGATAAGGAGGCTCAGCAAGGAGAAAATACTTTCCCCCGCCCCTTTTTTTCACTTGACTACAGAAGGGTTTGTAGCAGACCTAAGGCTAAATTCTTTGATGTTCCTGACTTTTTCTCATTGGCTATGTTTTTTGTAGTGGTGCGTTATAATAAAAAGGGTGCTCTCTCTGATTTATAACAAGAGCAGCAGCAGCAAATCACCAGCCTGTTAAATGGTTGGTTTGCTCACATGATGTGTGCCTGCTGAAACTGCTACCTTAGGTCAAAATAACACTGAACAGTAAAGCCACGTGACTGCTGAGGGAGAGAAACAGCATGAAGAACAATGCAGTAGCATATTAGAAAACACTTGTTACAGGCTTCATTGGAAAAGTATTAAAGTCAATGGCAATACCTTCTTCAGCAGGTTTGGATCAAGATTTTACAAAAAAGCATTCAGGCTCACTCTGTGCTTTCTTTATATATAAGAGATCTGTGGTTTGATGACTGCAACAGAGTGATGCCTCAGGGGGCTTTACACAAGTCACTTGGACATGAGCAGCAGCCTTGCCACACTCACGATGCTGCTCTCAAACCTTGCCTCAGCATTTTTGATACTGCAGTGATGAGAAATTTCCATGCTTACCATTGTCCCAAGCTCTGATGTTGACACATTTGTTTCACTATTGAAGTGATGCAGGAGCAGTCAGCCCTCCTTTATCTGAAAGGTATGACAGACAGAACAGACCTCTGAAGCAATTCCTGCCTCTGTGCTAGAAGCCATTTGGGTTCAGGCATGTTAACACTACCTCACTGGAGGTCTTTGGGCTTCCTGGGCCTGGCTGATCATCAGAGGCAAATCGTTCCCCCCCAGAGCACGGCAGTAGCATCGCATGGTTCAGGTGGGAGCTGGATGCTTTGAGGAAGGCTCTGAATGTGGCTCAGCACGCCAGGCTGCATCCCTGGAGATCTGCTGTGCCAGGGAGTGTGGTGCCCAGTCACCCCAGCGGCTCTGCTGAAGTGACCCTGGGACAGCCAGACCTGCCGAGCCGCTGGGCATGGGCCAGCCCTGGGTCCCTGGGGCATCTCACTGTGCTGGGGGTGGGAGGGTGCCAAGGGACGCAGGGCCAGGTTGGCTGGCTGCACAGAAGTGGGGCATCTCCTGGAACCGAGCTCCTTTGGAGCCAGTCTGTGGCGCATTACTGTGTCAGAGAAGATGTATCTTGCAATGCTCAAGCTAAGTTTTCATTGAGCCAAGTTCAACCTGCAGCCATGCTGGTCTGCAACGAATATAAGCCAACCCTGCACAGTGACAGCTGCCTCTCAATAACCTATTCCCCACTATGACAATACACGTTTTACTCCTGGTTAAATGCTGTGTCTACATGAGCACAAGCACTGTCTCACCACATTGCTCGTTTAGCAGTACCTGAGCTGGGGGGCTGAGCTCTCACCACCTCTCTGTCGCCTGTAGCACAGAAAGGTGGGGCAGCTGGTCAAGTTGTTTGCTTTTTCAGTGAGGAAAATAAAAACCAGAGGTGATGTTACCACCATATTGTTAGCTGAGGCCACTTTGCTGCTGCTAGGGTCACATCAAGACATCTGTCTCAAGGTAGCATGGTGCTTCTTCAGGGAAGAGAGAGGTCCTGCAGGATTTTGGGCCTTTGGACCAGGAAAGATGATAACACCTCTCTACCCTTCTCCCATTTGGTAAAAGGGATACTTTCTACATGTAAAGGCTGGTAGCTGTTCCTCTGAAATATTGAATTCCCTAATGGGTAAAGCTCATCCCTCTAGAGATGGCCATAAACCCCAGATAACACAGCTTTTGGGGTGCTGAGGTGATGCTGTGGCTGGCTCACAGTAAGAGAGTGGGTTATACTCTGGTGTTGGCAAAGTGTTTCGAAACTCTCGAAGGAGAGCACCCTAGATTCATAATTCATAGGATTTAAGGCCAGAAAGGAGTATTAGATCATCCAGCCTGACCTGTATAATGCAGATTATAGCTGAGTAATTTCTGCTTCAGTCCTTTAATTTCTGTTTGAGCTACAGTGGACCTTATAGAGGAACATGTTGTTTTAATTAAATGAATCCAGAAATTAAGATTTTTTTTTTTTTTTAATTCAGCAGTAGTTTGGGCTAGCAGATAATTGCTCTCAATGGTCTGTGGTGAATAAAATACATTTTATCTTATTTCTAAGGTGTTTCCAGCCCTTATATCTTGCTACACTTTTGTCTCTTAGAATAATAAACTGTCTACTATCAGAAATCTCTTTTTAATGTGAAAGTTTTAGCTATTAATTATGAAATCCTGAAGTTCTGGTTCCTGATCACTGAAGCTGGACACAATGGAAAGAAGAGAACCTCTGTGTTCCTTAGATGGATCACACTTTTTTTTCCCTGTATATTTACTGTGCCTACAGAACAGACTTAGTATTTGTGGAAATTAATGAAGTAAATCCCTGCTAATGCATTAGTGATGTATTAGAAGCCTGTTCTTCAGTCAGGCAGAGGAATTATCTCCTGCCTTGAAAAAGAAACAACTCAGCTGAAAGAAAAATTGATATTAGAGCTATGCAAAGCATTTCACCAGACCTCAGATGCAGCTAAACTTAGCCTTGAGCTGGAGGTTGAGTGAGTTCATGAACCTCAGTTCATACTAGCAAAAAATTCAGCTGTGAGAAATGCTGCTTCTCCTCCTCCCACGATAACTTTCACCTTCTACGGTGAAGCCACCCATACAGGAAGGACATGGAAGGAGACAAAAGCAGGAGGAAGCAGCTTACATCTCCTTTCACCACTCATTTTTCCTGGAAGAGGATTTGTTTGCCCTTCCCACTTTTCCCTCACTGTGTGGGGATGTGGGATGGCACAAGAGTGTCTGAGGTGTCCATGATGCGGACTGTGGCCTTGTATTATCCTTGAAGGAGTTTCTGGGTCATTGGATACTGGACCTGCTCAGAGGAAAAGTAAATACACAAGATAACTCTGACATATGTCTGCTGGGGTAGGGAGAGTAGAATATTTTGCTGCAGCTAAGCATCTCCATCACAAGCTCTTTGCTGGTAAAATACTGCCAAAGTGCTCCTTACAAAGAGGCAGTTTATAAGAACCCCCTAAACAAAATATATAACGACTGCAAAATCATGTTACTGCATCTCAAAACTTCTGTTTCTAAATGGTAAACTGGAGTTACGTGCTGAAAGCCTTCAGTGTGGGCCTGGCTTCAGTTCAAGAAGAGTCAAGGTGGTTGGCATGTCTGATTAGTTGCCACTGTGAGGAAAAGCCATGTGGTTAGCAAGTATTTTTTTTTAGTACAGAAAGCAAGTTTAGAAAGAGCAAGGGTTGCCCACAAATGCCATCATCACTGATAGTTATGCAAAAGATGCTAGATACCTACATAACTACTTTGACATTTAGGTTTCCTGTAATGGATGGTTATGAATATTCTTCTTGGATGGTTTTCTATTCCAGCCACCTACCCTAATTTCCCTTTTATTTTTCCAACTTCTTCAGCTATGTCTGTACTGGAGAAATGTGCTCTGATAGATCAGTTTCTGCAGCAAGCAGTGCAATAAGAAGCTGGTCAAGAGTGAGGCACCTCTGTGTTGTTGGGTCAGCACCAATAGCTGACCAGCTACACAAGGGTTTCCACCAGTGGGACAGACACCATTGTGTCTTCAGTCTGCCATGTCCTACTGTTCCTGTTCTGTGGGGCCAAAGGGGTGGCAAGAGATCTGTTAGAAAATTCCCTTTACTTGGCACATGCCATTCCTAGAGTAGAGAAGCCCTTGGCTCTTTTGGACATGGTTAGTCTTCTCTCAGCTGGAGCTTCCTTGGCAGGCTAGTCCCCACCAGCAACTCTTGACAGCCCAGTTATGTTTTTTTTTTCTTTTTTGTTCTGGCTTGGTTTCTGCTGGCTGGTATATATATAGCACTTCTGAAAGAAACCAAACCAAACGGAAGTTGAAAAGAACGTACATGCAGGCGATACTGGAATTCACAGGAGTGGTGCAAGGTACAGGGGAAAATGAACAGCAAGCTTGGCTGAAAAGCTCACGCCATAGTTTTGTGAAGAGCCACCTTAAAGGAGGTATGCCCTTCTCCTTGGCTACTTGTTCCTGCCCTCTTCTTAGTTTGGGCACAAATGATGTAGCTGGAGATTAGGGTGATGATCTGGTTCAAAATAAATACAGGAAATAACAAATTGTTAGTTTTATTGGGAGGAAGGGTACAGGGGCAGGTGAACTTGGACTACTACATGTCTGAGAGATGTACTGATATGAGAACCAACAGTCTGCTAAGAGTTGCTGGTTGCAAGTTGAGAGCAATCTGTATAGAAATTGTTAAAAAGGTGTAGAACCCAGTGCCCAGTCTGGCATTGGAAAGCAGTTGTTACATGTCTCCAGGCCGTGTGTCTCTTCCTGGTGACTGCATGCAGGAAAGCAAGCTGGAGTATTGTGTCCATAAATGTTTTGATAAACCAGATGAGTCCCTTGCCAAGCCACCTGATTTTATTTAGTTTTATCTTCACATTTCTTTTACAGCCAGTTTCTATTGTATGTCTAATGAAACTATAATGCTGCTGCCTGCTTGGGTGATTGTCTTTCCTGTGCATTGACTGGCATGTTGGCAGGTGATCGATGGCCTCAGGCTGCTGTATAAAACATCCAACACTGGCAGTGCTTGCAGGACTGCAGCAGATGCTTTGATGTTGCCAACACGGAATGCTGGGTTAAGGTTGGACTGTAACCCACGCAAACCAAGTGCCATTGCTTTCGTTGAGGAGACTGGCCTGTGGTCATCACTCAGATCCCAGTGCTTTGTGATATTACATTCGGCATTTCCTTTATCCCCCTTGTAACAATGTCTTTGTGATACAGAGACCTGTGCAGCACTTGTAGAAGGGTGCTTTATGTGGAAATTTGTTTTCTGTAAGTATGTAAAGAGATATCCATCTAGCTGTATAATAAACACCCCATAAAGCAGCTTGACTCTGCATGGAGATTTGCAGTTGTGTTTTCCTAGGCTGACACTGTAATATCCATACATCATCTCTTTCTCAAGGAAGTCCTGTTTCTTTTTTATCTCTTGCTTTTTAAAGGATCTGAGATGGAGTCTCCTTTGCTCCCACATGACCAAAGCTTACCATCACGCCATTGCTTCTTAGCAGGTGTTGTGGAAACATGACAGCATAATACAGTGTCGTGCTAACTTGATCCAAGTGCAGTTGGAAGAGGTACACTTGAACTTCAGCACCACTGGTGGGAATGTGAATTAATGAACATCTAGGTCAGGTTTAGACTTCGTTTTCCTCACGCCAACAGGCTGTGAGTCTCACAGTCTCCTTGGCTTGAACAGTGCTTATATGAGGTCATTAACATGCTCTTCCCCAAACCTCCCTAAAGATGCTAACAAATTAGCGCTGGTGTTGTTCCTGCTGCTGTCCATTGTTACCAGGGAATGGGTTCTGAAAAAAATTACCAGTGGAAAGCAATTCCTTATCTCTGTGGGTGGCTTGGTGCTGCAGGCCCTGAGCTCAGACCCTTCAAAGGAGCTCCCACATTCTGGTTTGATTAGCAAGCCTTTGACTTGCTGGGGTTTTCTGAACTTGTCTCCAGGTGCTCTGCTAGGTGGAGCTGCCTTGTTACTGCTGTCTTCCTCTCTTGTGTGAGGTCTAAGTAGTGATTAATGTGTTCTTTTGTTAGAATTTGTGCAGGGCCAATGGAGCTTGTCACTGTGTGCTCCCCTAGGAATACCCAAACCACACCATTGACTATGTAGCATGTGTACATATGCACATATGTACTCGCACAGAAACATACACTTCTCTAAATACTAGAAGATTCCTGTAGGTGGTAGGAAGTTCCACGGTTTGTCTACCACTCATCGTTACAATGTACATTGCAGTGGCCCTAGGTAGAAGCTCCCATCGCCTTGGGCTGGGCAACTTCTAGAGAGAGCAGCTGAAGCTGTTCCTCTGCAAAGCGCTGGCGTGTGGTTTCCCCCACATGCTGTTGGTGGGAGGTCACTCCCTGCTCTGCCCCTTCTCCCGGCTGCAGGGAGGCACAGCGGGCGTGAGGGCGCAGGGCAGGAGGCCCAGCAGAGCCTGCTGTGCTGCAGCTCTGACTGGCCCTGCGGCAACCGGCCTCCAGCGCCATGCTGGCCGTCTGGACATCTCTTCAGGTGGCTGCTGGGGGGCACCGAGTGAGCCACAGATGAGGCTAAAGCTCTGCCCGATTTAGACAGTGGTCGTTTCCCTCAGATCTAAGTGGACCGTGGGAGCAGGCTCCGTACTCTTCTTCCCAGCCAACACCCTGCGAGCTAGAAAACCCTGGGTCACACGCACCCTGGGGCTCTTTGGGCTGAAGGATAAAAAAACAATTGAGCTTGACGTGCCTGATTTTGCTCCCCCTTGTATTGCACATACGAACTTGATATACAGTCCTGAGGCTTTGAGTGAGTTGGATAGAAAAGCCAAGTTTATTTGCTGGCAATTCTCCAGTGCAGAGTTACACTGAGTTATTTCCTTTAGAGATCACAGAATATTTTACAAGTCTTATTAGCCTCATTTTCACAGAGATGCTGCAGTTAAAGGAGGGGATGCTGCCCTCCCCATTCCCTCCTCCAGATAAGATAATGTCAGGGGCTGTCCAGAAAGAGAAGGATGTTCAGTGAGATTTAAGTCCATACCGATGTTATACAGATTGAAAGCATAAACTTGCCATTAGCCTAATGTAAACAGCTCTTCCACGTGTTTGTTTTACTCATCCAGTCTGTTTTAAGTTATGCCCATCATGCTGCTAATGCTCGGCAATGTTTGTAGAAAAACCTCAGAAGAAAAGCAGTGCTTCCCTCCTTGCCCAGGCCCGAGATGCTTCTTTCATGTTCCTCAGAACTGCTCATAGATCTCTAGGAATTTAACTTTTATTCTTCGTCCTGTTCAGGAAATGCTCTGAGAAAAAGGATTGTCCATCACAGTGGTTCGTATCTCACAGTACAATGTACAGGGATCCACTCTCAAATTGCTTCATTCCAGATGTTCATGCTTGATTCTAGAATCAGTAAACTCATATTTCATAGTAACTTCTAGTGTGTGCTGCAGGTGAAGGTGAGGATTTCTGGGCAACCCTAAAGAGACACTATGAAAAGGGAGGCTGCTGGTGAAACAGCTTCCACCACAGGCAGCGCAGGCTGTCCTTGTCCTTGCTAGCAGCACCAGTTTGCCTTCACAGTGGTGAAGTTCTTAACAGTGATACTTTGCAGGGTGGGCAGGATGCCTCAGTTGTTCATGCCTGTGTGTCTCAGAGCATGCACAGTGCTCAGGTTTCACATCTTTCTCATCCTCGTTGAGGCATTGCAGGATGGCTGCCCCCCTTTTCCCACAAAGCATCCTTCAAAAGACAGTCTGGCAACCTGTTAGTCACAGGAAACGTTGCAGAAAATTTCCACCAAGAATCTCCAGTAAAATCCTTCTTCTGTTGTTCCTCTCTAACTACAGAGCCAATACGCAGCATAGGATAAATTTTAAAGTTGTTTTGTTTTGTTGGTTTAATGTTTTTTTAGCCCTTGTTTTAAACCAGATTCAGTTGTGACCTTTTATATGGGTGGCAGAGAGGACCATGTAGTTACATATTTGCATATGCCTTTGTGCCACTTTCTGTAACAGTAAGATGTTTCTTCTGTGCATTGATCAGATGGAGGTTCTCTCTTCCCCCCTTTTTGGTGTGCTCTTCCTCCCTGCCCTTCTGCCACCTACTCAGAGGAGACCCTCCCACTCTTCCTTCCCACCCTGACACATGCTGCAGCAACCTGCCAGCTGATAGCCCTGAACTTGCTTGCTCTGCTAGGACTTGATTTGCAGATTCCAGCCATCCTTACTCGAGGAACAGTGGCCTGGCAGCCCTGCAGTCTGCTGCTGGATCTGGGCCAGCTATGTATTGTGAAATTTTTGCTCCTCTAGGACTTTGCAGCAATTTTCGCCCCCCTGGGTGATTTGTCTAGTACCAGGTAGATAAATCCAATAAAGAGCCCTGGGAATTTGCTCTGTGCTCACCAACACATAGTTGCTACTGACTTAAATACTACATCTACAGCAATATATAAGGGACTGTAAAACCAGTAAAGGTACTTCAAGCTGTGACTGCAAATGTTTTGGTGGGACTATGTGGCAGGAAAAAAAAGCTACATATGCTGGGAATTGAGCCAGTGACCAGATTTGAGGATTAGTAAGAATTGTTAGAAGACATGCAGAAGAGCAATAATTTTGCTCTTTGCTTCACTTTTGGACTAAGACTGAACTTCTTTCTTTCCCATGCATTGCTGAGACTCCTTTTGTTTACTTGTGTTTATTAAAATGAGCCCAACAAGCTGAGTTTCTTTGTTGTTCATACTAACCCCTCCTGCTGCACCCTGTGCAAGCACTGTCCCCACAAAATAGTGCCATGCTGCCTGCTCTTTGCCTACCCTTTGTGCTGGTGAAAATGGATTCAGAGGAGCTCCTCATCAAATAATTCCCAAAGCAAGGGGAGCCAGTACTTTAGATGCATGTCAGTTAGCTAAGTGCCCATACAACAGGAAAGAAGCATCCATCTCAATGTAGCTCCTTTGGCAGAAGCAGCAAGTGTGGGTATGAGCTGCTCCCCAGCATGGAAACTGCTGCTTGCTCATGTATATTTTAACAGGGAATATGTGGAATCCATCTGAGACTGAGGTAAAATTCAAACCTCTAAATGCAGCAGGTCAGCTGGAAAAACACCTTTCTCCTACATTCCCCAGTGCCCGTGTAGAAGGTTGACCCACAGCCAGAAAGGCAGGTAGCCTAACAACTTCACTGCACTAACCTTTTGCCTTTGCAAATACAGGTCAGACTGGAGATGAGGATTCACTCGATTCCCAAAGCTTCCTGTGCTCAGCCCCCGTGGCTGAACAGGGCAGCATTTTTGGGGGACTGAGTGGGCCTGTGTGGTCTCCTGCTTAACAAAGACCAAAGATCAGTGCTAAGGGTCATGGCCAGCCACCCAGAGTTAGGGGCTTGCTGAATGCCCCCAGCTGCAGCTCTGCCCTACAGGCCCCAGGGTCAGGGCCACAGGAAGATCAGGTGTCTGCTGTGGCACAGGGTCACAGTGCTCTGTTGGTCCATAGCTCCTCTTGCAAAGCCCTAAGCTGGAATGTTTTTAGGGTGTTCTTGGGGACATCAGTCCCATGCAGGTTCACAGTGCTTAAGAAGCTGCAAATTGCAAATTTGGTGCAGCTGTATTCTCAGTCTTGCCCTGAAAGCTGCTTGCAGGAACGAGTGTTCACACACAGTTGTGTTTCTCTTCCTGAGCTGTAGTTGCGGGGTCTCCTAATGGCCACCATCCCAGGAGGAGGGGAGCTGGGAATCATTGCAGTGCTGACCTTCTTGATCGTATCTTGCCATGATATTGGTTCTTCTTAAATGAAAGGTAGCAATTACTCCTTCCATTACCCTTGATAATGTTTTATTAGGAATTGCTGTGTTTATCTGTAATTGCCTGTGTTAATAGTGTGCCATGATTGGCAAGGTTCAGCTTGAGGTTGATTTCTGCCTTGCAGGGTGCAGGGTGTGGGGATGCAGGAAGTGGCTGTTCAGTTTGTCACTGCTGTCTTCACTAATAATGTGTTTGGAGTCATCTAGAGCTGCAGCTTAGGACAAAGTAGTTGTATTTAGGATGTTGACTGCATTCGGCTTTCCAAATTCAGTCTAATGTCTCTCTTAAGCCAGTTCCAGGCTACAAAGGACTCCCAGAAGTATCTAGGACCCCCAGACAGTACATGCTGCATTATTCAACCATGCTTTGGAGAAGTAAATTGTGTTCAAGAATATGCCTATCACTAATTGTGAGCTGAATTAAGTAACATCCAAGGACAAGAAAACTTGCCTCAGCTGCATGGGGAATGATCTCCTTCGTTTGACATTTTTATGGAACCTGCCCCAATGTCATGCTAAACCAAGATTTTCTATTACAGAAAGCCTAGGCAGAGAAAGAGGTAAGGCAGCTGTACAAGGGAAGGACTAGCTCTTTATCACCATGTGGGATAGAAGTCCTGTCCCCAAAGGGGGCTCCATGGATTAGCTTCCTGACAGAAAACAGTGCACTCTCTTGGCCCCCAAACAGTTTAAGAACTGAAAGAATTGCTACTCATATATTTACTAGAGTTGTTTCTGGATCAAAGCCCTACTACTACGGCTTCAAGTTCAGATCTCAGTTCTCACCCTTGCATTACTCTTTGGGCTGAATCTGCTTTGAAACTGCTGGAGTTCTGGAGGGTGTTAGAAAAAGTGTGTTTTGTTTTGTTTTGTTTTGTTTTTTTTTTTCCAAGGGAGAGGCAAACATAAAGGCTGTGCAGAAAGGAGTGTGAAAAACTGTATGGGTGCAGATACACTTTATCACATGCTCCTGCATTCCAGCTCTTCAGTCCACTTTAGTTCCCTGATACAGATACAAACATAGGGCTTAAACCTGCAGTACTTCAGCACGTGTGATGCATGTGTACATAATGTCCTTTCATGAAGTCTGATGGGCAGCTTTGCTCCATCCAAACCCATATACCTTTCAAAGCTCTGCTCTCCAGATTCCCCTCCCAGGTTATTGGAACAAAGTAACTCTGTGGTTACTAATCAGCGGTGGGCAGCCTGCTTGCTTCTGTGTTTGGGGAGGACCCAGCAGAGTGATGACTACTGAAGTGGGACATCAGAGTAACTATTTTAAAGCCACTTTAAAATAACTTTTGTATTCTGCCTGAGCTGACCCAAATAAGTGAGAATGTTTTTGACCAGTTGTACGTAGCCTGGTTCACGCTGACAGTCATACACCCTCTCTTGTCCTGCTGGGCATGGGAGCAACTCAAAGCCATTCTGCCAGGAAATAGCCCTCAACAGCTGTGATGTAAACACCACACTACACGTTAATTTCTGAGCAGGCACCACTGCCTGAAAAGATTTTTTAAAAAATCTTTTTCTAGTGTTGATGGTAACATCATGACTTATTGTGAATAAAGAAAAAGAGTTGAATTTGACATGTATTTGCAGTTCTTTTTGCATGTGTTCATTCATCTGGTGTTTATTTAATGACATTTGGCTTCCTTGTCTAATCACTAGTTTTACTTTCAGGTCCTAGGACAAAAAGTCAAATTTTAGCTTCCTTTATAGTGTTTCCTTTATGGGTTTGAGAATAGAAACACAAGCATTAGGGCTATTTTTTCTTTTATGTATATTTGTATACACATGTGTTGTTTGTATAACATTTTTATTTCCAACCAAGTTTGTCCTTCTGGTGTCTCTTTCATCCTGTTCAGTCAAACCTGTTTGTTTCTAGATTATCCTTGTGGCCATACAAGTGTGTGTGGTCTGATATTTGAAAAATTAGTCCTTCAGCTGGACACACATACAACAATTTCATACAGCCATGGGTAGTTCTACATTGGTGGGCTCAGACTAAAACACTGTAAAGGAGGCTTGAGCAATTTTAAGAAGTGCTAAGAATCCTTTCTTTGGAAATCCAGCCTTTTACTTAAAGATAGGTCAGACCAGGTGCTGGGGAACTAATGAATCCCTCACACTGTACATCTCAGAGCCCCTGGCTTTCCATCCATGGCATGTGGTCAGCCCTAATCACAGGCAGATAAAAGAGCCAATTTAGCTTACAGGTATATGCATTTATTTAGATAATTGTAGGAGATGCAATATACTAAATAATGAATGTGAAGACAGCTTAGATTTACAGGCATGCCTTGTGCTCATGAAAAGAAAAGTTTGGGGGTATGGTGTTCAATTTCCTGAGAATGACCACGAGTTGGAAGCTGAACATCAGAATAGCTCATGAAAGATCTCAAAGGGAAAAAAAAAA
>NW_008632745.1:0-1165 GCF_000691845.1 Merops nubicus | reverse complement strand
TATATATAGAAAATTAATTTTTTTTTTTTTTCCAGTGGAGCTTTTATTTAAGCCTGTCTTTGGATCCTAGCTTCTTCACTCAACAACTCCAAAGTGGATTTTAAATTGATATTCCTCTGTGAAAATTTCTAGCTTAATTAATTTCAGAGTGATTTAAGAAACAAGATCACCTGACATCCCTTTGATGTGTAAAGTGTCAGACTTCTAGGTAATGTTTCTCCTTTAGGGCAACAGAAGAGTGCAAGGGCCCTTAACCAAAACCACTGTGGGAAACTGCATCACCAAGGTATCTTGCTAGTGCACACTGGCTCCTGAGGGCACCTTACCCCAGCCTCCCCAAGGAGAAGAGTTTCCCAGGATCACTAGTAAAAGTGAACCCTTGTCCCACTGCCCCACCCAGGGGATTTTTTTCTCATGCACTGGCTTAAGCCATGCTGTTGGGACGCTGGGCCTCCCTGAAGTGGCACCAGTGCTGGCAGCCCACTGGCTCTATGCTGCTATGGGCTGAGCACTGCCTCACATCAATACCACCCTGAGACTACTCCTCTCCCTAGACATCCCTCTCTGCTCTTCTTGATGCCACCTCACTGCTGCTCACCTCCCCAGGGCACTACTGCTGCTAGTGGGGCAGCTTAGGTGATTACAACGTTACTCTTGAGTTTCATGCTCTTGGATCTCGGGCTAGAGGTGAATGACTGCTGTCATCCTGATTGCCAGTGTGTGAAGGGCTGGCGGGAGGGGAGGAGGGAAGGGGGCACTGGGGCAGCCCTCCTGGCACAGCCAAGCAGACTCCTTCCCGGAGGACTGACCCTGCTGCAGCAGAAAGGCACATTTATTCTTGATTGATGCAGGTTATCCCTGGAAAGCCATAATATTGGTATCAGAGATACCATTTATCACCACAAAACATGAGATGGCTACTATTACATACTTTACCTGCCATAAAAAGCTGTTCATCTCCATTTATCAGGGCTTATAAGCTAACAATGCTGTTGTTGTTGGCTGCTGCTGGCACTTTGCTCCTTGTCTGCTGCATCAGTTGTGTAATACATGGCCCAGGTGCATGCCAAGGACAGGGCCCTTGGACCCCAAAAATCAAATGCACCCACATGACTCAGGTGTATTTTAATATGATACATACAAGTGGAGTCCCTCAGGGATCAGT
>NW_008632744.1:0-1791 GCF_000691845.1 Merops nubicus | reverse complement strand
CTTTTCCATTGATGAGTCTCTCTCCCTTAATCCCTTTCTCCTTCCCTTTGGGGGGCAGGGGGAGGGGGTTAACAGAGCATCTGTTACGGTTCTGGGGGTGGCCCTGACCCCAAACCATGGCAAGCAGGTTAGGCAAGAATCTGCCATCAACTAAAAGTAAAGCTGCATCAAGATTTCTGTTTAAATAGTATTGAGCATTCTGAACTGCAGGAATGAACTGTATTTAAAAAAGCGCAGACAGGCCTTTACCAGCAATCACTACACTGGCATCAGATCCCGACCCTAAATACAACGAATCTGCCTGGTAAGTATTAAGGCTGCACTTCATAACTGTAACTGTTATACCTGGAGCATTCCTTAGCCCTAACCCAGTGGCAGGGAGCCAGCCCACGTCACTATCCTTCCCTCTTCCTATCATGGTAAAAGATGAGTCTCATTTCTGTGCTTTAAAAGAGCAAAGGTGGGAAACAGAAGTGTCATTTAGAAGTGCTAAAGCTTCACATTTTTCATGACGCAAGAGCAGTTGCTCTTCACCTTTTGTTCACAGAACAGCTGCAACTATGAAGTCAGCAACACTTCAGATCAGGTAAGGAACACTGAACAATGTCACCAGGAGAGAAGCCCTTTTTTAATCACAGGCAGGAGAAAGCAAGGCAGTGAGCAGTCACCTCAGCACCTCTGTTGGAGAGGGAACCCTCCCGAGTGCAGGGTTACCATTCAGGCAACAGCAACAATCCTATGCCTCATCTTCCTGCTACTCCAGGATTTAGCATGAATCCTCAACTCCCATCTCCACTTACCCCCATGCACAGGTAGCTGGAAGAACAAGTTATTACTAGCTTTTTTACAGTGTTTCTAATTTATTTCTGCATGGGCAAATGAATAATACTTGTCTAATAAGTGCTTCTGCATGATCATGGAGTTCTCCATGGTCACAGCTGAACCAGAAAACAAACACACTGTCAGATCCCAGTGAAATTCACTGAAACTTGGACTCCCTGGATTCTTAAAAACCCAGACAAAATTCTTGAAGTGGGCTTTTTATATAAGGATAAGACCAGCTGCCAGAACTTTTCAAACAAAACATTAGACTGGATTCTTGCTGTAGTCATAAAAATTGGGAAGATTTCAGATCTAAACAAACAAAAAAACCCCTAGCTAAAACTGCAGTATTTTGATGTGCTGTTCTTTGGAATTCCTATAATAAAAAATAAACGCATTGTTCCTATCTCATAAGAAAATACATTTCATAATGTGCAACCCAATGCACATGGGGAAACTGGCAGGTGAAAGGGAGAATGCAAAAGTATGAAAATACAGTCCTTTAAATGTGACAAAAAAGCTTAACATATTAGTACAAAACTAATACAGTAAAATAGATGTACAGGTGCGAAAAGATACCAGATTGTAGAAAAAAGGTACCAGGTTTTTTTTTTTTCCTAAAACGCTTAATGAAATTTGCTCCAAAAAAAAATTTTGCTCAAAACAAAACCAGCAGCAGCATTAAAAACAAACTGCTAACATGCTGTCTCTAAGCAACGCATGTACAAAAGAGGTGGGAGAAGCTGAAGTTATCTGCTGGCGCAAATGAATGTGTCTGACAGAAGCCAGGCCAGAAGTGGCAAAGAACGGGATGTTTGCAACTCTTAGGCACAGAGAAAGAGTGGAGGCTGCTGTCACAGGGCAGACTTTTTGTACAGGAAGTCTGGTTTGTTGGGAGACCTCCTTCCTCTGCTTACTGCGTCCTCCCTGTCCAAGTCCGCGCTCCGCTGGGCGCCGTGCTCCGGGGGC
>NW_008632743.1:0-15757 GCF_000691845.1 Merops nubicus | reverse complement strand
TCCAAAGTGTTTCTCTCTCTCTCAGGGTGGGAGAGGTGAGTTCATAGTTCTGTTTCATGTGGGTCCTGTCCTGAACCCCTTTTTACATGGAACCAGGACAGACACCATGAAATTTTGACTCAGGAAAGGCACTGCTTGTATCTGCTTCCAAAATATCTGCGTTAGAAAATTAAAGGCATTTAAGTGGGCTCACATTGGTTAATAAACCCATTAAAAATGTAATAAAGCCTACAACAAATATGGCAAAACCATACGGGTAGTAGGAAAACATCCTCTTTTGAGAGGAGAATGCTGAAACAAAACAATAATCCAGAATATGCACATTGACTTCAAGTTATAAGACCACATTATATGAAATTATATTAGCTAATCTTTTGGAGGAAAATACCAATTAAATACTGCTTTGATCTGTAAAATGCTTGGCATCCAGTAATTAACCTGCACACATGCACTAAATAAAACAAAAGCACATTCTGTTTCCCTAGGACCTTTCTTTTAAAGAGGTGGGGTTTATCCAGCTATGTGTATAGTCAAAACATATATTTAATTTAAAAGCAAAATATAGTATCACAATAAAGTAGTATTATCATTAATATAAAACTGTAACTTCAAGAATTTCATGCCTATAGTTACAATACTTGTCACAATGCCAGGGTAAGGTCAGTGCAACAATATATAGTCAATCTGAAAAGCAAGCACAAAATATCTACAGCAGAAATGGTCGTGTTTTAGTCAAGTCTATGCTGAAAGGCAAACCATCATATCATGACTTCCATACTATGTCTTTAGATTAGAAAAAATAATAAACCTGCATATCACAGTATCACTACAGCATTATAATTGTCTCTTCACACACATTTTTCCACCTTTCTTTTGTTTTTTGCTGTTCCTACTTCTCAATGTTTCAGACTGAGGACAGAAAGAGTACTAGAGGGACTCCTAACTCTCATAAACAACTACTCAAGAAATCAGAGAAGGAATCTGAAAGGATCATACATCCTTCATTCTAGAGTTGCCTTCAATTTATAGCACTCGAACAATTTCAGTTTATTTTGCCGCTAGACGGAAAGACAGACAGCTTCATATGGGGACTCTCTTTTCCATACTAGCAGGCCTTTACTGTCTTTTAGAGAAATTTAAAACTGATCAGGGATCAAAGAAATTATATACTTGTTTCTTATCCATCTCTTATTTATGTGATTCTGAGTGGCACACAGAAAGGCAATTCTACATGGAACTGTCATAAAGCAGCCTGTTTAATGGTAACACTGTTCATAATTTGGCAGTATAAATTGATATTTCTATCAAGCTACAATCATTTTTAAAACCAACAGAAAATCATAAAGCAGAGAGACCGATCAATTGCTGGCTATATTTAATAAAATCTGTCTCAGTCCTCAAAAACAGTATGGTGTGCATCCCTGTTCTTAATTTCTTTATTCCTCTTAGCAGTAATCTTTTTTAAAACCCTAATAAAAGAGATATTCCTTATATGTCAACACAGGGCATTTAATAAGGCAGAATGAGTACATCTGTTAACTCCACTGTTGCATAACAGCACAGGAAGAGCAGCAAGGAGCAACGCAGGCAAACCCACAGCAATTTCCTTCTTTGTAACTCAAACAGCGCTTTAAATTCAGTTTGAAAAAAGCACAGGAAATGCTACTGTAAATGGACGAAACAAAAACAAAAGTGATTTCTTTGTGGCAGAATATACTTAGTAAGCAGACTGCTACATTCTGCACGACTTTCCATTTTTGGATGAAGCACCTAATGAAGAAAACTGCAGAGAAATAAGGCCTACGGCATTGCTGCCACGTGAGCACCACAAAAACATCACTTGAATGCAACTGTCTAGTCAAACACAGGTAGAAAAAAGGACCAAAGACTTCTGGAATGTAACCAGACTTGTCAAGGCCAAAACCAAGTAAGAGAATGGCAAACAGTTCCCCTGAAGAAATAAAAGCATTGTTTTTTGTGGTACTTGTTTTTTATTATATCAGAAATGGTGACTAAAACAGTGCATTTATTTTATTTCTCATAATTATCATCACTGATGACAGGCTGCAATCTGCTACAATTTCTCCAAGCCGAATTTTAAATTGTTTTAACTAAATAAATGAACTTACTTTAAATGTGTTGCACGTATAAAGAAAGTCTTAAAACAACACAGTATATATTTAAATCTGACATACTGAACAAATGAAATTTTTTTTGTAGTCAGTAAAATGAGACTCAGTCTTTCTTTTCACGATACCCTAAAAGATTTTAGAGGTAGTAGATATTATCTTCCCACACCTCATTGTTATTCAAAGGTGAGGAGGAGGAAAAACAGCTTTCCCACTTTTTAACTCCCAGTTGGTTTCTCAGTTAATTGATTTCTCTTTATTATGTGTGAATGAAATACTTATTGAACTAAACTAATAAGTAACAGGAAGAAATAATTTCTCTGCATCTGTGGGGAAGACTAGCATTGTCAATAAAACAATTAGCACTGAAGCAAATTCTAACTGGCGCTTAATCGTGACCTTCAGCGGTTCTGTGGTGTGGCTCCTCTTAAAAACTTCAGTAACAGCTTCTCTAGCTAGATAGAACAACAAGAACTACTGAAAAACCTGGATGTGTAGTCCATGCTGAAAAAGGAATCCAAAAATATGTTATATTGAAATACATGATGGATTATGAGTGCATTACATTATCACAGATCCAGCAAACAAGATTATCACCAGTGAGATCCTTAGTAGACAACAGGATTGGGTAGTTCTACAATACAACAGAAAGGGATGGATGTGTAACTGTAGAAGAGTATTAAAATGTTGAAGAGTGGAGGTTTTCAATCTATTTGTCAGGACTCAGGTGTGCAAAGTCCTAGGAAACCCAGATCAGTGTTGAGCATGGTCTGAGCAAGTGGCTAGACTAGACAATCTCCTGGTTTACCCTCCAACCTGAGTGATCCTATGATTGCATCAAGTCTGGGGCTTCATGTAAGGCAAAGTGTTTAGTCTTGTCAAGGACTGCAAAATCTCTTCCTTGTTTGCAAACCACAGGTATCTCTAGAATGATTCCAGCTGACCACGAAATCTTAAACACTGCTGAAATGTTTTCACAACTTACTGAAGGGCTTCTTCAATAGTCATTTTAAGTTTAAGCTTCACACGAGGATACTGGTGCACAGACACTGCAGCAATATTATTTGGTCTTGCACAAGTATCTCCCTGCTGGCAAGACTTCAAACAAGTTACTCAGTTTGGGGAGAAAAAAATAGGAGACAGAGAACACAGACCACCTGAAGATTTGAGCTTAAATTTGTATAATAGACTATCACTAACTAATATGTACTCGGTAGCATCTGACTGATATTTTATATATTCATATAGAAACAACAACAAAAAAAACCCATCCAAACTGTGTCACCCATCTTAAACTGGAGATCATTCTGTGATTGCAACACCTGCACTATGCTCAACTCACCCATCAGAATATAAGACAAAACTAATTGAGCATGTTTAGGCATATGTGTTACTGACACAGAAATGAGTGAAAACATGAAGGTGATTATTTCATTGCCATTTGCCACCTAAATAGGTCAGGAAGTTCCTAACATACACACTTACATACCAGTACTGCCTTTTAAAGCTGCTGTTTGATTTTTCATGTATAATAACAGATTGATCTCTCATCTCTCTGGTGACTGTTCAAAATCTGGTTATATCTCCATGAAACCAAAAGACACTGAAACCAACAGGTTTTTTTCTGTTAACATGTAATTTTACAGTCCACTGTTGCCCAGTCGTATAAATAATTCTTACTCAAATCCTGTGTTCAGCTTTTGGTTAACATTAAAGTGATGCTATACATTCTGTAGTGAGGTATCCTGGATTTTTCCAAGTCTTTGTCTCAGCAAACTAACACCAATTCAGCTTTTAATCAAGATACACAAGACTGATGAAATTGTCACTTAAGTATCTGTAAGGTAAGTTGCACGTGAAACACACACTAAAGCATTTTCTTGAAAAGGCTTATTAAAGTTTTGCAGGTAGTCTTTCCAAGGGCAAATGGCATATTATTAAAGGGCTTAACAAGTGGGAGAGTGCTTTAAGGACTTGAAGTTACATAGGTGGCTGCTGGCATCTGCAAGCGACCTAGACAAGACACTAACAAACATGTTGGAAGCTGCCTCACTTTAACTGCAGCAAAGCTCTAAAGAAATCTCACTTTTTTATGTGCCATAAAATAAATATGCAAAGCCTATATGAAGGACTTTTGAGGTAAGTCATCGTGCTGAAGGTCCATAACCAAATCTTATGGCACTATCAGGTGAAATCAGGTTGCTTTTTTATTTCTTATTTTATTTTTATTTTATTTTACCATGATGTTCAGAATGTTTGATAAAATATATGGATGTTAGATTCACATCCTACATATTAAGATAAGTACTCTCTATTGCAGTTAAAAAATATTCTATTACTGGTTTATTTAAAAAAAATGTGAAGAAAAATTATAGCTAGTAAATATTACAGCAAAGTCTATACAACCTTTTAACATTTATGGCAAGGGCTTCAAAAGAAAATGAAAAGTAATCTACTAGAACTCATAGCACAGGGTACAAAGCACCAAAAAATCATATTTTGTTATACTTCTTGACATCATCCAGTGAAGCAACTACAGTCAATTTTATTGTCACATTTTACAGACAAACTGAAGCCCACAGTGTTTACTGGCTCTCCTGTGATTACATGTTTAAGCTTAGGACGTTCTAGAACAAGAAGGCAGTCAAAACCCTTGACTGAAAGAGACTCACAAAATAATCCTTTTGTCCTTGACAGAAGACAGTTGGCAGAAATTCTTCAAGATTTTAATACCTCTGTCCCTTATAGACATCTTTGAAAGGTCATGCTTTAAATATAGACCTACACACTTGTAAATAAACACCACTTGCATCTTCCTCTTGCTGATAAAGCTACATCCATATGATAAGTCTATCATGGAAAAACACAATTTTCAGTTACGGACCCTGGCAATGAGTGGGAAAGTTGCACTATAAATTTAACAAGTCTTCTCCATGCTTCAGTTTGTCCATTTACCAGATTAAACAAGTATTTCTAATTGGCAGCGGCTTCATGGAAAAAAGCCTTCCTTCATCCACCCTTGGCCTAGTTAAAGATGTCCCTGCTCACTGCAGGAGGCTTGGACTTAATGACCTTTAAAGGTCCCTTCCAACTAAAACCATTCTATGATTCTAATTTTCTATGTCTTGAACCTTCAATCTCATCTACATCTACAAGTGAAGATAAGATGCTAGCAATATCAAATTATAATGACATGCATTAATATTACTAAGATGTACATGGCAACACAGTACAAGCTAGAGGACTTAAAACTGTATGAAGAAGGTACAGAAGTTCAAGCACTAATGTAGCTAAATCCTCCTTTGGAAGAGAATAAAACAAAAATAAAACTAGCATAATTTTTAAAGTAAAATTGTCAGAAGCAAATATGGTCTCTGAATAACCAAAAATATAAACACCTAAAATTCTTTTGCTGCCATGATTGTTTACTACTAATTAAGCAGATAATTTTTTTCACACTCCATTTGCAGCAACATCTTCTGTTTGAAGTACTGTGAAGATGTTGTGTTTGTCCAACATAGCAACAAACACTTGTAAATTTCCCTTTTTGATGGTTCTACACTTTGATCAAAGTAGTTACTTTTATGACTTCAGGAAAACTGGCTTTTAGGGATTTATTCAATTTCCTGACAACTGGCCGTATGAAACATTTCATGACTACTAACTTTGGCTCTTTACATTGTTGTCCCATTTCACAGTTGACGTGAGATAAAAATAAAGCTGTGGAAAAGTCAGTTTAAGGATGATTATTGATACCGCTTCCTTTTGTTGCTGTGGTTCTTTACAAAATACTTAAGACACGCTTGGCCCAAAGCATGGTTTGTTCAGACTCCCTAGAAAATGAAACAGGAAGGAAGGATATTTATGCTGGAAGTAAGTCTGATTGCTGTAAGCTTAAAGTTCCAATAAGATAAATCACTTAGGCTGTAGATTTTCAAACGATAAAAATTTGGAAGTCGTTGTCATATGATTACAGATTAAAATGGCCTGCTACTCTCAAAATTAGATGTATCTGGAAGCTACCTACTACATTTAACTGGCTTTTTGCAGAAGCAGATATACAACCTTATCTGAATGTAAAGATCAGAGGTTAATCTTCCAGTGCTGGGTCCAGTGCAGGAAAAACCAAGCAGTGATGCCGAGCAAAACAGCTGACACCAAAACTGACTCTCTGACTCCAGAAATTTGCTATTAGGGTTCACTTGTGCCTTTTTGATATTTCTCTAATGCATGACTTCACATCTTAAGACTTTCTTTGTAGATAAGTTTTCTTTAAGTCAAAAACCTTTTTAGGCTACATAGCTGAAAGAGATACTAGGGAATTATTTAGAAAAGATTAATTTCATGCTCTGGGATGGGAATGTGAAAAATGTACTCATAATAAAACATGCTTGAAAAACATTCTTGTGAGAAAAAGAGTAAGTCATAAACCCATATTCTCCCCATAGAAAAGTGTTAACTAATGAGATGACTGGAAACTAAAAAAATACAAATCCCCAAGAGTCTGTGAATTAACACGTTCCACTTTACCACACGAACGCAACACTTTTTCTTGTATATCCTGTGTCCTCCTTTCTTTTATATATACGATAGGTACACATACACGTACTCTCTCTTATGCATCTCATAAACCTTTGGGCTAGAGTTGGCATCGCCTTTGTAGCTCACAGAAGCTGATGCCCCCGGAGCCGTGACAGCTGCCCCGGCCTGGTGACCACGGGCTGCTCTGCGAGCGGGGAGCGGAAGGCCGGCAGCCCAACAGCGCTCTCTGGCACGAAGGCGGGAGCCAAGGGGCAGGCTGGCCGCCCGCGGGCAGGGCCGGTGGTGAGGCTCTGCTGATGATCTGCCCCTGCCCGCCCCACCTGCCCCTGAGGCAGAGCGGGAGCTGCAGGTGACTGCTGCCCCTCGGGCTGAGCTGTGCCTTCTGGCCACCCCTCCAGCACCGCTGCTACCCAGCGGCAACGGAACAGGGCCCCAGCACACAAATGCCCCTGATACATCAACTTAAGCATTTTATGTAACTGCAGACTACAAAATACACCAATAAATAAGGGCACACACAAAATTCAGGGTCAGGAAGGCTGCCAGAAAAACACGTTCCCCTCCAAAGAGTGCGCACAGTTGCCTCAGCCCAGCTTTCAAGAAGGACCCTTCAGGCAGAAGAGCCCAGCTCGGGAAAGCACGGCCTTGATCCACAAAGATCCAGGACTGGTGAAATACTGATGATACTTCTTTGCAATCTCCTTCACTGCAGCTCACTCATCCTTTATGAATTTTCAAACAAATAATGAATATCGGAGGAAAAACTGTACAACACAGTGAAGCAATAATCCACAGACGTGAAACGCATTCCTCATTTCTCACTCCATTCAAATCCACAGCTACATGAAGACAGTAGCACAGTAAACAAGCCTCCTCCTCCTCAACACACTTCAAGTCATTCTTCCCACACACAGCTGCCACTATCATGCATATTTCAAAGCCTCCATCTGGGCTTGACAACTGTACCTTCCTTTCTTCCAGCCAACAGAAATACACGTCCTACTCAAACAGGCATGGACGATATTGTGCTGTTTATTTCAGAAAAGACGTTGTTTCACAAGTAGGTCATGTGGATGGAAGCCCCTGTGCTAACCTACATGTTCACTGTGTAGGTTAGAGCTACCCTTATATTCACTTTTCCCTCTTTCTAGATAGAAACTGTCTCCAGGCTCCAGCATGTGAGGATTCGTGGTACTTGTCCGGGCTGCTGAATGCCTTTTTCTTCTGGATAAACACCTACTGCTCATACAGGATTAACTTCACAGTATACACCCAGCAGGTTCAACATTTCCCAGAGAGTCTTCATTTATGCCACGTGCTACACAGTGTAGGTATACCTCCTTCTGTCCTGAAATATGGCATTAAACCCCACAGCTATTGCACCCTGAACTTGGCATACACAGGAGCCAAATCTACAGTTTGTGGTCTTCCCTTTTTCTTGGGAAGGTCAGTTCTCCCTGCTGCAGCTATCCCTCTTGATGCTCTGCTGCCGCATCCACCCACTCTGCACCCATAGCAGCAGCCCACATTTTACCATTTAAATAGCTTTGTCTCTTCCTTTCTCCTGCATCAGCAGCCTGGACTCACCCTCCTATACATCAAATGCACCTTCCCACATCCACCATGCAAACAAGAGCTCAGCCTCTCACAATCTCTTGCTCTGTAGCAGCTGGATAGGCACAGCTTGAGGACAGTGTCTGCTGCAACACTGGGAAGAGCTGAGGCCAAGAGAGAATATGGCTTTTATCTTGGAGAGCAGAAGAAAGTAGGGCCACAACAGAAGCTTGTGTGGAAGCTTGTGTGGAGTCAGGTTGCCCATGCTCCACCAAGGAGTAGCATATGCCTTCATTCACACCTGATGGCAATGTCCACACGCTTCCCATCCCTTTGCCAAAAGCTGCAGCAGCGAGTCACTGGGTGAGATGGGGCAGACTGGAGGTGATGTTTGATTATCTGCACAGCACCGCTTGAGTAGCCAGTCTTAACTCCAGCCCCACCCCACCCTGCAAAAAACCACAAAGGTTAAACAGGAGTCAGAATCTACGGGCAGCTCCTGTCCCACAGATAATCTACTGGACCACCTGAGATTAATGATGTTTTTAACATACAGATAACACAAATAAAACAATTCCTTAAGGATTTTCATGACTGCATGTTTAGTCAGTTTCAGTGTCTTGCACTCTGGGCTCCCATTTGGTTTAAACCATGTTTAAATGTTTATGAGGCTTAGTTAGCCAATATTTCCTGAGTGCTTGGAGATCTTGTAATTCAAGGTGCAACACCCCTACAAAGCAGATTTACTCTTAGTAAGATACTTGCTACCAGAATTTATTAATTGTGTCCTAAAAAGACATCAGAATATCTCTATGTGCATGTGCATTGCTGCTTTTTTTGGAAGTTGGAGAATGAAGGAGATGGTACAAAAATAAGTATCCATAAAGAGAACGGACAAGATTGGCTGTTTGGAATAAGCACTCTGCAGCTGTTCAAACTATTTACCTAGGCCTTCTTTAGGGAAGACCATCAAGGAGGAAAACTGCAAAGCAAACCCCAGTGGAGAGACACTTTGCACCCAGAGTACTTACTCATTTTGGGTCATATGGAAAGACATGTGGCCTAGATCTTCTGCCACTCTGCAGCCACTACCTGTCTTCCTACTTTAACAGGATTTCCAACAAACTGAGATATGGCCTTGATTTTCCTTAAGCTAATCAAACAGGTTTTTAAATCTTTCTTTGATATTTGTCATAGTGCTTTGGAGGTCACTCAAGTGTTTTATGAAGACTGCTGGTACACTTAATCATTTCAGTGGCTTCCTGCAGTAAATCAGGAGACATTATATTAATAAAAGATGGGGCTGTTCCAGGCCTGATTCATAATGCTGAATCCCCATCTACCTGGCTTAAAGAGTACTTTAAAAAGGTCAGTTTGCTCTATGGAATTCTGAATATAAAGGATATATCTTCTCTCGCTCAAGATATACACACTTGAGGCTAGCACCCTGAAGGGTACAGGAGACACTGGAGCGATTCAAGAGGGCTCGCAGCTGTCTGCTCCACAACCTAGCCAAAGAGACCTTGTCTGAAAATATACCACTGAGATACAGGCACATCACACAAATAAGCATCTCACAAAACAGTTTTACCTCCCTCACTGCACTTGTCTAGCAAACACTGTTTAGTTGCATTCACTGAGCACAAGAAACAAGACAAGCAAAATACCAGGTCTAAGAGGGAAAGACTGGCCAAAAGTCACCTTTGCTTGTACCATATTGTTATTATTTGGTTACTTCTTCAAAATCCTTATTAATCCCTGCAATCTGGATGTACCTAATTAAATTTTTATAAAAGGAAAGATATTAAAAAGTTGTTTTCTGGATTTGATTTGTTACCACATCCTCTTTTGACTTCCACTTTTATATTTTAACCTCAAGTTTGCTTTCACTATCTCACATAGCACAGGTACAATTCCTATGAAGAAAGGGTAACATTCATGACTTAAGTTGCAACTTTCAGTATTACATTGCTCTTGTGATATTGGTCTTGCCCTTGTGGCACTGGTTTTGCCCTCGCTAAAGGAAAATAAAACAAGTTTTCAAGTAATTCAGCAGGTAAAATATTTACGAATAACTATTTTTCACTGCAACAGATGATTCTTTTGTAAAGTAATTTTGTCCAAGTGCCTTAATGAAGACAATCAAACGTTTTGTTTTCCGTTGGTTTTGTTGGTCAGTCCAAACCATGAGTTTGAAATACTTTTTCTAGATCTTTTTTTTCCCCCCAATGAGAAATTGTAAGATTGACTTTGTCTTCCCATCTGGAACAAATTCACAATTTCTAAATTTAAAATCACACCAGAAGAGGCACTTAAAAAAAAAAAAAAAAAAAGGCACAAAACCCTCCATTCAAGTTTAGGGTCTTGTCTTGCAAGGTGCTGGAAACTTTCCTAATTCTAACTCGCATGTAGTATCATGTGGGTGCTGAGTATCACACAGAACTGGAAGTCTGACCTCAACTCCTGCACAAACTAAGCAGAACAAATGTGGATAATACAGAGAAAATACCTTCCCATTAGCTGCCAGAAGTAATGCCAAAATATCTCTGTAGATCAAGACCTTTGCAAGATTCACAGACCTTATGTGACCTTTTATCATGAGAGAGTTCTTAGCATTGGTTCCAATGATATGCCACCCAGATCAAACCCTGTGGTAGGGCCCAACTCTGTGCAAAAAGTGGCAAGACCAAAGTTCTGCCATGAGGACACCACACCCAGCCCACCACCCACCCCCGTGCTGGGCCCAGGAAGGCTAACAAGACAGGCTACAGACCCTAGGTGCATCATATGCTGAGCACTTCTTGTTCCAGACATCACTTGACTATTTGGCTGACATATCTTAAAATACATTCTTGAATCTAAAACACCTAGTCCAGTCAGAATTTTAGTTGTATTGACTTACATTTTAGCAATCTGTCTTTACACTTCTGTTTTTTATGTACCTATAGGGCATGAGTTCAGCTCTGCTACTGGTTGGACGTGGGGGCAGAAAGCCATGGCAGGCTCGTCTCTATCAGGCAGCCCCTAACAAGAATGAATACACTTCCATGTAGGCTTGAGTAGAAAGCAATCACAATGAAATTAAAATTTCTCTCTTCCCCTACTTCTAACCTTCAACAGGTGTGTCTGCATGCACTCCCAATCCACCCACAGAAACAAGAAAAATGTGCTTTACATTCACATAAAAAAAAAGAGAGAAATCTTCTCCTATGAATCACAGTAATAGCCTACAAGCCAAACAATGTTTAAAGATATTTTTGTTCATCTCATTGATGGCAGTATATTTCAAATCTCACAATGATTGTTTTCAGTTAAGTCTTATTAGGAAATATAAAATAAAATTTAAATCATTTCAACATCTAGTTTAAAATATATAAATTAAAAAAAAGAGAAGATGGAAAATGTCTGAATAAATACTGATTGTTGATTCCATAATTATTTTGCTTTTTCAACTTGTACCAAGGACACGCTTCTGAACTGGAATATGTATCATAAAAAACTGAATGGCAGACTACCAAAAAAGTGTCAAGATTTTAACACCATAATAAACATTAGGTTCATGATGCATTATCCTTAACACTTATGGGTGCTTCTTCCTGTAACCAGGATGCTTAAAAACTTATTCAAAAACAGAAAGCAAAGTGAAGAGTGTTATGTAACAATATAATTTCAAAAGTGGTTTCTTTAAGGCTACCACCATACCAAAGTCAAGATTTCCTGATGGAAAGTGACTAAATCTTCACTCTTTTAGGTCTACACAGAGTCCTTTAAAAAGACAAGAACGACACTGAGTAGATCTGGTATTTGGGAAGGACAGGGTGAGGATGCAGAAGACAACATAAGGCAGCAAATGCACTGGGAGGAAAAACAGTATGTGTGTGAATGGTGGAGGAGGATGAGGAGTGCTGTGGGGATAAGAAAAGCAGCACCAGACAGGAAGACATAGGCTTCTGGAAGAGGACTGGGTGTGCAACTGGAACTGGGATACAGAGCTGAAAGAACAAGGAGCCTATGCTGGGCAAGAACAGGTTAGAAGGAATGGGAAAAAGGATATTGCACAGGTGGGTTCCTTGGGGAGAAAAAGAGCAGAAAAATAGTAATAGGTAACAGCAACACGTCACTGAGGAGTCTGAACAGATGGTACAAATGGATCAGGGCAAAGCAGGAGCACTTTCATTTATAAAGCCAGCAGTGGAAAAACAGAGGATGAACAGAATTGACCCTTGCACACCCTCAAAGACATTCACATTTTGCTTTTACGTTGTAGGTTGAACTGTAAAATCAAGAAGTTCAGATCCCACTGGCCCAAATCCCTAAAGTAACAAGAGGTCTCTCTACCCTTTTCTAAAATACATCATCATAAAATACATCACATATTTTTAATTCAGTCTTATAATTAATGAGGAACAAAATAGATTTTAATTAATTTGGCAATATGATTTTAGCAGCTTTTGCCCAAACCATGAGAAAAAGAAAATAAAACTTAGCCTGAAATGCCATATGATTTAATAGCATAGAATATAACCTCTGGAAATTCAGAGGTGATTTATCTTATGAAATTACACTGGTGTTGAGTCGAGGAGATCTGAATACTCATCTTCTATAACCATATCTTAGAAACATCATGTTTCTTCTTAATAAATACAGGAATATCCCTTTCTAGCCATGGTAGGTCAGATGTTGACCCGAAAGCTGTCTGCTCTGTCTTGTTAGCTGAAGTTCTTTGACACTCAAGAACTTAACAGCATCTGGTACCTCAAGCCACTGTAATTTTCCATCCATAGTTCATTAATTGGTCACCTAAAATTACTTCAGTAGTAGCAGGCCAATTTACTCTTAGATGTGCAGAGCAGATGGAGAGATTATAGCACAGAGCAGCTTTTATGAACAGCTTATCTTCAAATTATGGCAGCATAAGTAAGTAACTATTATGTCAAACAGACACAAAGATGCATATCCACCTCCAAACACCCCAAATCCTTTTCAGCCTCATGAATGTTCAGTTTAACAGTACAGTGCAGTGCAGTAGGTCTACACAGTAGATGTTTCCTTCATGACTCACACATTCTTAGGACTCACTTCCTGGGACCTCCAGAAATGCAGATAATTGTGTCTAATGCTCATGTAAATAGGCAGTTCTTGGAACACAGCTATAACAAGTAAACTTAGGTCAAGAAAGTTTTCACAGCACGGTCTTTCAATTTGTTTGGAAGCTTAAGTGAACAGCAAATGGGGACCTCTGCATCTGTCACTGCATATGGCTTCTAACCAAGGGCAAAGCTTTGCAAGCACCCTCTGCTGAGAAGAAGTGTGCTAAGTCAAAAAAGCTACTTGCAGGGAAGTGATCCCATGCCACCAGCATGTGGGGGCTGCGTGTGGGGAGACCATGTGGGTGTGTGGGAAGAAGAAATGAGGAAGAAGACAAGGAAGGGGAGGAAATCTAAAGGAACTTACACATGCTGTGCTAGCTGAGAAACACCAGCCACTTTCTATCTCCAGCCCTGGTTTTCCCTCACTTTGTCCTCATACCCAGCAGTCAGCTAGCTGTCTAAATACCAGTTTGTCACAACACAAGGCGGATCAGCATGGTGCACTCTCTCACTTACACACCGCACACTGCTGTGATCTACCGGATCTTCCTTTTCTCTCCCATCTCCTCTACGTGCACCCTTTACAGAGCTGAGCCTGCGCAAGCACTGGCCCTGAACAACTTGCACCTTCTCTAGGGCCAAGGGTCCTACTGAAGTGCCTCAGGATCACATGGAGATTCTAGGCTGAACATCAGCTGAATTAAATGCTTCCACCACTTCAGCCACAAGCTTGTTAAGCATCTCACAGAGAAAACATCCCTTTTGCATTCATGCATTTTATCAATTTATAGAGCAGAATTTAAGTCAGCAGTTTCTTTTTCTTGATTTTGCATCTGATCAAGTACATTTAAAACATATACCACCTGTGCTCTGCATGTGGAACTCCCACTCCCACTGAATTCTAATAATATTAGCAATAATAATAAATAACTACTTGTTAGTTATGTGCTGCCAGGACCAGAAGGCAACAAGACACATGATATGCAAATAGAGGGGAAAAAAAAAAACACAAAACATTTACCCTCAGGTACACAAAGGACTAGGTTTAAAAAAACCACACAAATACACAGCACTGCCCCAAACCAATCAATTTCTAACAGAGCAAAATTTAAATTTTCCTGCTAATTACCCACACAATCAACTCCAACAGTCTGAAGTATCTACCAGCATCTGTAGAGATTAAGATTCAGCCTCATATATTGTTCCACCTAAACTAATTAATTGTAAAAACCCACCACCCCTTGTGCTTTGCTTTACAACCTAGCAAGGACTGGACCCGCTAAGACCCGTCTGGATGCCCTAGACTAGATGGTCCTGCTCTGGCAGGGGGGTTGGACTCAATGATCTCTGGAGGTCCCTTCCAACCCCTAACATTCTGTGATTCTGTGACTTATCCTTACCATTCTGCTCTTCTGACATTCTAATCTAGTTTATCTTTACCAGGACACCTAATATTCAGCTACTAAAAATCCAGTGGTAGCAGTTTTGTTTCAAGCTATATTCTACGGAGTCCTTAAGCCCTCTGAAACAACCAACGTAACAGACAACTGTGGCAAAGTGGAAATTATTACATAATTGGCACCCTCTGTCATATATTTGTTTGGAAATCCTCCTGTAAACACAATGCTTTCAAGTGCAGTGGCAAGACAAGGCGTTCACGAATACAACTAGAGGCATTCAAATGTTGCTGCCAAACTCTTGAGGGAAAACTGCATTGACCTACCTAAGTTGCCAGAAGGAGCCTTCATAGAAGTGAAAATCAGGTTCTGATTTTCTCCTACCATTTCACATGAATTTGTTTCCAACCAACAGAATCTCTAAATTTTACAGTATAGTGCAAAAAGCCTCAACAAGCAATGACAACTATATGCCAAGAGAGTGTAAAATATCCTGAGGTAACTGGCAAAATGCTGATGATAATCTCATAAATGCTAAATCACAGTTCTAATTGGGAAAGGGACTTGTTTTTAAGTCTTACCAACACATGCTTATAAACTTTAATTTACTTTAGTTTCCTCCTCCCTGAAAAGACTGGAAGTTTTACTTCAGCTTCCAACTGATTTTGGTTTTTCTTCAAACTTTGATTAACTTTTCCACCCACTACAGTTAAACACAGCTTTTTCAGTGGTAGCAAATTTAACTACACTGAGTTGAAAAAATCTTGCATTATACATAGTAAGAGTACTAGAACAAAGGCCATAAGGCTTTGAAGACTAATAAAAAAATCAGGTCTTTGGAAAATATGGTACGCAGAAAATGGAGTTAGTCAAATGCAGGCAAATAAGGCAAAATTTGAAAAAGCTCTCATTTAGAAGGAAAAAGCTTTTCATATTCACCAATTCAAAGAGTGAACAAGGAGTTTGTGCTTCACTATGGTCTTCAAAATAAGCCAAGGCATTGCCAATTTTGTTTCTATCTCATAAGCCATATATATATATATAT
>NW_008632742.1:109977-117338 GCF_000691845.1 Merops nubicus | reverse complement strand
GGGGCAGGCAACCGGCACCCGGCGAGTTCTCACTCCAGCTGTAGGCTCACCTGCTCGTGTGAAGGTGAAGCTGGTTGCCCTTCAGCTCTGACCAGGCAGAGGCAGCCACGAAGGCAGCAGAGCAGTGAGAAACGCTGGCCTCCTACTCGCAAGGAGCTGACAGATCCTTCTGATACCTTTCAGGGTCACGTGGCTTTTTGCATGTGTTGACCTGCAGGTATAAATCACTACCCTACTCAACCCTAAAATAGGAGGCAATACCCAGTCAAAGTTACAATGTTTTGCTGCAAGTCTCTTATTTCTGGTAAGTTTAATGCACGGATGAAAGTCAGCAAGTCCCCCAAAGCCTTTCTGAGCCTTCCAAGATCTGCTTCCCTTTCAAGCACAGGTTAGAAAGGGAAACTCAAATATTTTGTTTAGCAGCCTGCTGCCACTTGCCTTAACAGGGGCTGCTCAGCAAAATCTTTGCTCCTGACAGCTATTGTAGGACACTGGGATAGCCTGGACCCTTCACCTATTGTCTTGGGAGCAAAAAGAAGCTAAATGCATAATGTAATATTCTCCTACACATACAAGCTGTCCACATAATAATAGTACTCATTATGCTGCAATACCTGCTTTGAAATTCATTTATATTACTGAAAAGATAAGAATTATTTGGATATAAAGGTTTGTAACCAGGATTAATCAAACATGGACTGAATAATGCTGAAAAGACTCTGTAAATCACGTGAAAGCAGGACAATAAGTACAGGTTGCCAAAGAGATTACTCCTAAAAGCACTTCCTCCAGCTGAAATAACAGAGCCCTGCAATGCTCTCAGACAGCAGCCTGGAAATGTGTGGCTATGGAACATTTCTACAGGCTCCAAATAGAGTAGGTTTTCAGGCAGTACCAAGACAAATGGATGAAGCAACCCTCAGCCCAAGGAGGGACCCTGCACCTGAGTGGGTGCCCTTGGGCTGCCTCTGTGACTGGAAGCTCTGTGAAAGCTGTGTCCTGCCATAAGAAATTGTTCACACGTGTCTCCAGCCACACTGGAAGGCACATGGATGTATGGAAGTTGTCAGAAGTGCTTTTCCATGTCTATCTTTCATTAGGAGCACCAAAGAAAAAAAAATCAGTACTTTTATAAATAAAGGTATGCCATCGGGAATTCCTCCACCAAATCAATTCAGGTGATTTAGCTTGTGCTGGCTCTTTCTTTTATCTCTTTTTCTCACTCTGATGTGAAATTTGGCAGCTAGGTGGGTGACCCTCATAGTGCACAAATGAGCCTTGGCTTGAACTTTGAATTACCATTTAAGCCCTGCTGGCACTGTGCATGGGATTTGAGCAAAGGTGTTAGCAAGTTCTTACTGAAAATAGCAGTCTCTTGGGGGGGTGTGTGTTTGATAATAAAACTGCAATACAGTTTGTTACAATTGCTGGTTTCTGCTCAGGAAAGGCCCACTCAAGATTGGAAAACCAACACTGCACCGTGGCAGGTCAAGGATTGCCATGTGCTGCTAGACCTTAAAAAAGCAAATTAATGCCTGATGCTAATACACCCACTTGTCTCCCCGTGTTCGTGACCTCCAAAGTCCCCTGCAGTTATTAAGATAGAGAGCAATTTTTTCTTAAGAGTGTATTTTAAATTCAAGTGGGTATTATGGGCTTCCTGTGAAACGGATGGATTCCATATGCATGCTTGTCTGTGGAAACATCTCAAATGTAAAAGGGTCCATTAAATAAACCTCATTATACATCTGTCTGGTTGAATTTATTCAGGCCTTTAGAGAGCAAGAGACATGTTATACCTCATTTTTATGAGTTAGAGGGTAAAAGGACGTAGCCAAAAATGAAAGAAGAAACTTTTCCATGTCAGCATCAATGCTGGTAGAGCGGTCTGTCAGATTTATGTTTTTGCTAAGAGAAATTCTATTCCCTGAAGAAAATACATGGGCTTGGGATGGTCTGTCTTGGGAAAGACACATATCTCTGTGGGCCAGCCTTCTTTTGTTGTTGGTTTCCAAACTCAAAAGTATTTTGCCTGAAAACTCTATATCCAGACTTCTCAATGGAGAAGAAGACATCTTCCACCCATGGAATCATTGCTGGAGAGCAGAAACTATCCCATCCCTCATACCCCTTAGCGCACTCTGCAGCAGCCAAGGTGGAAAGGACATTGCTGATGCAAAACACAGAACCAGATCAAAGCCCTCTCAGCGTGGGCAATACTGAACTTCATTGTCCAGAGGATGAGAGGAAAATCCTTATCCTTGCAGTAGCACCATTCAGTGGGACCTGGGATGCAGCTGCTTGGATGCTCATGGCTTTGCCCATGACAAACATTGTGCCTGCAGAGCTGCTCTGTGGGATTTTGTAAGTATGTTTGGTCTAAGCAGAAAGAGGAGGCAATGCAAAATCTGATCATGGGACAAGAGTCCAGCAGGACACAGGGCAGGTTTTCCTGATGCCTGAGCAAGTTGCCCTGTGCCCCTTGCTAGCGCTGCTCCCCACACAGGAGGAGCCATGAGGCTTGGCAGCCTATTTCGTGCCGAGGTGAACCCCTCTGTTGTGTACCAAGGGATCACCTGCAGCCATTCAGCCCGAACGTTGCCATCCATGTGTTTCAGCCGTACCTGAAAGCCTCCTGCCAGGCACCACTTCACATGCTGAGCAGATGCTGCTGGCAATTGTTGGTACCCAGTGTCTGGCCCACCGCTCTCTGATGGCTCCCTGCGAGGGGTGACTCTGCCAGGCATGAACACGCATGCTGGCTTACCTCCCAAAAAGCAGGAAGAGAGGTGGAAATCTGATATAGTCAAAGCTACCTGCCTCAGTAAAGCTTGTGAAATGATTTGACTCCGGAGATCATCAGCTAAAGTTGGAGAGACCTTGGATCAGTGTGAAAAATGAGGATGTAGGAGAGTGGACTCCTTGGGACAGGATGACAGGCTAACAGAGGAGGGTGTCCACACCATGGCAGGGTGCTGGTAGCCAGCCTGAAGACTTGTTTTTGGACTGATTTTTAAAATGTTTTCTCTGCCCTAGGAGACACTGTCAGGACCATGGGGAGTATTACACAGGGAAGCATCCAGCATATTGAGATGAAATTGGAAGTGGAACATAAAACAAGAAAAGCCACCACCTGTGCCACTGCCCAGTGAGCCCAGGATACACTCCTTGGAGGGGATGTGTGTCAGTTGTGCTCCACACGCCCGAGCAGAGAGCCCCTGCAGCTGTGATGGACGCTGTGCTAGAGCAGGTGAGTGTTTCCTGAAGGACTGCAGCCCACGCAAAGCCCATGCTAGAGCAGGGGAAGAGTGTGCAGAGGAAGAAGTGGCAGGGAAGAGTTCTTATGGACTGGCCACAAGCGTCCATTCCCTGTCACCCTACACCGCTTGGGCTGGGGAGCAGTGAGGAGGTAGAGGAGCTGAGGATGAAGGAGTGAAGTTGAGCCTGAGAAGAAAAAGCATATGGAGAAGGTGTTTTAAATTTTTGTCTTTGTTTCTCACCATCCAACTGTATTTTAATCGACAGTAAATTAAACTAATGCTTGCCCATGACAGCCACTGGGATGTGATCCCCCTGTCTTTATCTTGTACCATGAGCTTTTGTCTTCTGTTCTCCCCCTGACCTGCTGAGGAGGGGGAGTGAGAGAGCACCTGAGTAGGCATTTGGTAGCCAGCCAAGGTCAACCCACTACATTCCCTTCCCGTGCTTTATTGTTGTCATTGTTTTGTTTCGGGTTTTTTTGTTTGTTTGTTTACAGAGCTGTCTGTTCTTTGGAGAGTCGACAAGTTTGGCAGTGCTGCTGGCAACCACTGGCCAGAAGGAGCCCATGCAGGCCATTAAGATACAGGAGGGTCACTTCTCCTTCCCACCCAGCCTGTAAATTGCTGTTCCCTGACTGAGAGGGCACACAGCTTCTGCCTGGAGCAGATGCCAGCAGCCGTCGCTCCTCTGTGTCTCTCTCTTTTTGCATGAGAACCCTGGAAATGTGTTGTCTTTCCTAAGCAGTTTAGTGAAAACTCCACTTTCAGGTGCTCCCTGCTTGCCTAACACATTTATTAGCCCTCAGCAGGTCTGTCCTCACACCATCTCACAGTGAGTCATCCTGGAGTACTGCATCCAGTTCTGGAGCCCCCTTTACAAGGATATGGAGGTGCTGGAATGTGTCCAGAGAAGGGCCACAAGGATGATATGAAGTCTGGAGCAGCTCTCCTGTGAGGACAGACTGAAAGAGTTGGGGCTGTTCAGTCTGGAGAAGAGAAGGCTCCGAAGTGACCTTATTGTGGCCTTCCAGTGTCTTAGGGGGGCCTACAAGAAAGCTGGGGAGGGACTTTTTAGGATATCTAGTAACAACAGAACTAGGGGGAATGGGGCAAAGCTGGAAATGGACAGATTCAGGCTGGATGTGAGGAAGAAGTTCTTCACCATGAGGGTGCTGATACACTGGAACAGGTTGCCCAGGGAGGTGGTGGAAGCCCCATCCCTGGAAGTTTTTAAGACCGGGCTGGATGGAGCTCTGAGCAACCTGATCTAGTGGGAGATGTCCCTGCCTGTGGCAGGGGGGTTTGAACTAGGTGATCTTTCAGGTCCCTTCCAACCCTGACAATTCTATGATTCTATGACATTGGAATCACTGAAAGCTGTCATGCATTGCAGCCTACACGTTTTCCTTCACCCACTGCTGTTCTTTAGTCAGAGAAATGTCCACTGCTCCTGGGGCAACTGCCTGAGCCTATTGCTACTCAAGTAATTTTTTAAAGAAAACTAAAACCAAACCATGTTAAGGGTGTGTGTGTGCCTATTTGCTTGAGGGCACTGTGCTCTACTCACTGCAGATGACAGTAATAGGTTGGTAAGTTTTACTGGGATCATGTGGCAAGGTTTTGGTAGTGGAGGGGGGCTACAAGGGTGGCTTCTGAGAGAAAATGCCAGGAGCTTCTACATAAGTCCAACAGAGCCAACGCCAGCTGGCTGCATGGCTGGCCAAGGTCAAGCCCACCAGTGAGGGTGGTAAAGCCTCTGTGATAACATATTTAAGAAGTGGGAATAAATTGCTGCAAACCAGCAATTGCAGCTGGAGAGAGGGATGAGAATATGTAAGAAAAATAACTCTGCAGACACCAAGGTCACTGAAGGAGGAGGGGGAGGAGGTGCTCCAGGCAGTGCAGCAGAGATTCCCCTGCAGACCATGGTAAAGCCCATGGTGAGGCAGGTTGTCCCCCTGCAGCCCATGGAGATTAATGGTGGAGCAGATACCCATCTGCAGCCCATGGACAATCCCACGTGGGAGCAGGTAGATGTGCCCAAATGAGGCTGTAAACCCATGGGAAGCCCACAGTGGAGCACCTTCCTGTCAGGACCTATGGACCCGTGAAGAGAGAGGAGCCCACGCTGGAGCAGGTTTGTTGGTAAGACTTGTGACCCCATGGGGGACCCACACCAGAGCAGTCTGCTCCTGTGGAAAGGACCCATGTTGGAGCAGTTTGTGAAGAGCTGCAGCTAGGGGAAGGCCCCACACTGGAGAATTACACAGAGAATTATCTCCTGTGGTGGTGGGGGGGCCATGCTGGAGCAGGGCAAGATGGGAGGAGTTTGCCCCCTGAAGAGAAGAGAGTGGCAGAGACAACCTGTGATGAACTAACCACAACCCCCATTCCCTTTCCCCGTGTGCCATTCAGGGGGAAGAACGTAGAGAAAATGAGGAACAAATTTGAGCCCAGGAGAAGAGGGAAGAAGATGGGGGCTCCGATTTGATTGGTAATAATTTTTTTTTTTTTCCAAATTGAGTCAGTTTTGCCCACAATGGTAACTGCTGAGGGATTTCTTCCTGTCCTTATCCTGACCCATGAGCCTTTTTGTTATATTTCCTCTCCCTGTCTATCCCTGAATGATAGAGTGGCACCTGGCATCCAGCCAGAGTCAACCCACCACACAGGTACACCACCAGCCACCCTGCAGGGAAGCCTCAGGAGAGGGAGGACATGTTTGCCTTCTGGAAAGGAAATTCCCCTTGCCCTTTTTTTTTTTTTCAGGCAGAGGTTCCTGTAGGGTCCCTGTAAGGATGGCTGAGATGGTGTGAAGCTGCCTGGGTGTTGCTAGTGCACCCAGGTACCTAGCCTGACAGCTCTAACAGAGACAGCAATGTTCTCCTGACCTCAGATCTCCCCATACAGCATGACACATGAAGACTAATCTCCTGCGGCAGTGCCTTCTGTTAACACCAGCCCGGGGGCTGTCCTCTGAGCTGAGCAGCCTGCTTTTTATATTCCAAGCTGGCTGTCACAGTCTTGGATGCAGTGAAGGGGTAGCCACCAGAGCCCACGAGAGCCTGCAGTCCCCAGCTGTTTGGGGATATGAGTTTGGGTGAACTGTGTCCACAGAGATTGGCTTTAAGGCAGTCATGGTGCAGCCTGAGGCAGAGCCTACAAGTCTACATGCTTCTCTGGAGGTTTTTCTTTCAAAAATGCATAGGAGCCACCATGATGTTTTTAACCAGTCCTAGCAAAGCACAGTCCTTGCACAAGCAGTAATGGCAGAGCTGCACCTCTTCACACAGGACACGATACTCTGTCAACTGCATTCTCCTTCCCTCTCCCACATGTGGAGGGTTTTAATAACACTAACCATCAGCTGTTCATAAAGCAGATGTAGGGAGTTCTGTGAAAGGTGCAGAGATGTCACCTGCCTCTCCTGGATGATCAGAGCAGGGACTCTGGCTGCCCATGAGATGGAGCTGTGACTGTACATGCAGCTGGCTGGGGCAGCTCTGAAGTGCTGGGGTCTAAACCCCAAGCCTTGAATTAAGGTTGACATCTGGATGATGCCTACAACCAGGCAGAAGAAATCTTCCTCCTGGTTTTCCCTCAAGGCCTGGCCAGCCTTGGGTGAAAACCAATTGGGAGATCACCATCAGGTGCCCTGCCTTTAGCACTAACATCATGAGTCCTGACTAAAGTTAATAGTATAAAGGTTGACTCTGCTCTCAGTGGGTGGGCAGCTTTATGTGTGTAGTAGGTGGGCTGTGTGGGGTTTTCTTTTAGTGAAAGGACTTCCTGGCCATCCATGGCAAGTAGAGTTTCCAGTGATGGCAGGACAAGATCAAGGGCAGGTCAGAATTAAGTTATGTATGGGCTGGTGCTTTTCCTTGCTGATTACTATATGATTGGAATTTGACTGAAGGCCTGGTTTATTCCTTCCCGCATGGCTTGGCTTATAACTTGGCTTGCTCCTTCCTTTGCTATGCCACATACCATGAGTGAATACATAGATCTATTTGTTCCTCCTGTTGCTGGCCACCTCATATCTTTCCTATGCTCTTTGAAGTGGGATGGTAAAGTTTTTCCTGCTAATGGAATAATCTTCCT
>NW_008632742.1:94105-109921 GCF_000691845.1 Merops nubicus | reverse complement strand
CAGTCAGCAAAAGAAGCTTGCACCTCCAGAGGCTGGCCAAGAGGGCTGGCTGGAGCCTGGGCTGAGCTAGGGAGAACCTACAGCACTGACATTGTGGCAAGCTCCCTGATGTGTATCCTCATGGCACGGGTTGGTCCTGCCAAGCCAAGCAGAGGCAGTGATGCTCTCTGGAGACAGGGTGTAAGGCTGTGTTGGCTTTTTTGTCTCTTTCCTTCTTTTTTTTTTTTTTTTTTTTTTTTTTTTTTTCCCCTCGCACACTTAACTGCTTCATTCCAGCATTACGGAAATGATAGCTTTCACTTTTTTTTTTTCCCCCAGGGTTTTATTTCAGTATCATAAAATCCACAAAAGACAAATCAAACCCCAGGAGAAACCAGGCTCTCCCTGTAAGCAGGGGAGGAGTGTGTGCTGGCTGTGTGCCCAGTGCTGAGGAGAAAATGCAGGACAAATGAGAGGGGCGAACAGCCCAGCTTAGCCTCTGCCTTCTTCCTCCCAGGAAAGCTCACAGCAAATTTACTATGCTAAGTCATAGGATTTGCTTACAGGATTTTGAAGTGAGTTTCAAGTGATCAAGGTTGGGTTGTTTTGTTTTGTTTTGTTTTTTCAGGGGGAGAGAGATCTCAACTGGTCTGAAAAATCTGTTTTGATGCCCACCTCTGACTATAGGGGTAGTGTCTGAGCACAGCTCCAGCATCCTTAACAATGAGCCAGCTAATGTCTTCTTGTAGAGACAGAAAAGGGCAGAAATCTGAGTGACTAGTGAAGAATTAATCATCTGCAGGCTTCTTGTGCCTCCTCCTCCTTACCCAAGGCTTCCAGCCTCCCCATCTCTTCTCAGGGCCAGAAACTCTCAGCTGACAAGTCCACTGGGTAAACTCCAAAAAAAAAACATAACTCCTGGCTGTTGCCTGGTAACTGCAGGTCGAGCATCCCTCTCCTTTTAGGTAGCACTAACAAAAAGACTTGAGGCTATATAAAAAAAGCAAGTTCTTTTCTTCATGTTCTTTAGCTGCTTTGGTCCTGTTGACTACAAACCCTGTTAGAGCAGAAGTGTCCTAACTGGAATTTGAATGCCACAGTACCTTGATGCTGCTGTAAAAAAAAGGTATTGCCAGGTCCAAAATGCCCTCTAGTGTGTGAAGGAGCTTGTGGGCAGAGAGACAGCAAATGCACACACAAACATGGGTGTTAGGCAGAGGTGACAGCAGTGGTGGCCACATTGCACAGGTGAATGCTCCATGGGAGGGGTGCAAGCAAAGAATGCAGTGGCTGTGTTCAGCAGCTGGCCCCCAAGCTTTGGTGCTACCAAGTGGTGCAAGCTTGCTTGTACCTTCCTGAACACCTACACCTTGCACCCCTCCACCTGAGCACTCACAGGGATGAGTCTCTTCATCACCGCTATGTGGTGGCCAGGTGACCCAGACTGTGGCAGCTGATGTGTCCTCCTCCCTGGCTCTGAGTCACCATGTCCTGTGATAGGCATCTTGGCTGCTGCAGTGACTGGCTGACACAGCACAGCATGGACTGGCTCTTCACACGGGGGAGAAGCAAACCACTAGCTCAGCAATGTCCAAGGTGTTGCACCCTGTGGCAGCATTGGGTGTGTTCCTGCATGTTCCTCACATTCCACGCTGCTTGCTTTAACTTTGATCACTGAAGGGAACACCAGCCCTGCACACCCCTAACCTCTCCCTGGCCAGGGTCTATTCTGTGTCAGCACTGCAGTTATCCTTCTGTTTCAGTACTCAGTCCTGCTCCAGAATTGCCATCATCTGAAATTTCATGTTGATATTCTAATGTACATGGAGCAGCAGAAGAGAGCAGCAAAATGACCCTGCTAGTGATCTCCGCTGTCAGTCCATCTGAAATATTTCCCCCAGTGCTTCTCCAGTGCTAGCTGGCTGCAGAGAGCCCCGGGGGAATGGACTTAATGGTGAATTAAGCAGCTCCTGAGGTGGTCAGCACTGCTGAAGCTCCCAGGAGAGTAAATGCTCTCTGTGCCTCTCTCAATTTCTGCAGTCATGGAAGGGCTTTTTTTTTCCCCCCTGAAGGTTATTTATAACATGATGAATGCCCTCCTGAATCAGATTAATGGGCCATCTCAGCTCCCAGCACCTTCACTCTGACAGTGCCAGCAGGAGATGCCATTTGAGGTGAGCCTGCGAGCCAGGCTACCAGTGGCAGTCCTTCCCACCGACTCTCCTCACCTTCCCAGGGAGTGTATTTGGGCTGTTAGAGGGTACGTCCTCACCTAGTTCCTTTGGTATGTATTTACTTGTGGACCTCTTGTTGCTGAATTTTGTTATCCCCTTTAGGGACCTGATGATGCTCTCTGCCCCCTCGAGCCCCTGCAGCAGTGAGTGCAAGCTGAGGGCCTGCGGTGTAAAGGTCCATTTACTTTTCCCTATCCAGGACCGACAGCCCGTGAGGTTCAGAAGGTGCCTTCCAGCTCTGGCTGTGCTTGAGGTGATGAATGGCAGTTCTGCACCCAGCATCACGACTTTGTAAACCTTGGGTCACACCCTCGCACCCCAATGACTCTGTGAATTATGTTTTCTTTGCTGTTTCCAAGTGGGTTGATGAGCTCTTTAGATGCCATGTGATGGAGAAGGTTCTTGGCTTCTTAGTGTTAGGAAGAGAGTTATGTAGCTAATATGTGGGATGTGTAAATGTTTTTTTTAGGAGGTTAAAAATAGGATCCTGAAACACTGATTTTTTTTTTTTTTTTTGGTCTGTCTCCTTGCTGAGGTTTCCATAAGTTGTCACTTGTGACTATTTCTGGCTTAGTTCCACATTAATGTTGGGTAACAGTGCAATAGTCTGAAACTCTTCCTCTAATGAACTGGGCAGCAGAATGTGGATGTTTTAGGCACACTTTATTTTCCATCTGTGTTTCGATCTGCTCAAATGAAAAAAGAACTTCTCCTCATCCCTCTCTCTCCCTACCCAGCTGTGCATCACACTGTTTGGTGTAGGGTTTGCTTGTGGCTCATTTGAGGACAGGTACCAGCAGGCAAAAACTTTTTGTAGTACAAGGCAAAATTGTTGTGCATCATCAGCTAGCTGGGATATCTTGGGGACTGCAAGTCAGCCTCAGTGGTTTCTTCTCCACTCCTGTTTCTCCTTACAGAGCTAGTCAGGGTTCCCTGGGAAGGAGGAAGACCTTTCCTGGCAATTCCAGCAGTACACTGATAGTCAGCTTGAACCCTTAGTTTTTGTTTTGATTGCCCCTTCCTCCTGCCTTAACATTTTATACCTTTACACCACTTTGCACCTACTCTGTAAAAACTGGTACCTGTCTTTCTGTATTTCTAAATGTAGGTCCTCTTTCATTACAACTGAGTTATTTCTGAGCGAGCTGGAGCCTGTGATGCACTGTGCCTGCAGATAGCTAGTGCAGAAACTGTCTCTCTGACTGGGAAGGATTCAGATCTAATCTCCTCTGCAGCATCCAGCCCTGAAAGGGGGGAGACATTCAAGTCTGCCTTCCCTGACTCACTCCAGAAGCTCTGTCTCCTTCTGCATGGAGTGAGCGTAGGATGGCTGGCCTCCTAACTCACGCCCTGAACCTCCTGTGCTACCGTTTTTCCACCAGTGTGAAATGCAGCATCCACACACCAGCTCTCTAATTAATTGTTTGTAGGCATAGAGGTGAAGGCGGTGTCTCACATTCAGAATGGAAAAGAGAATGTTGCAGCTTTGCAGCAATAAACTAAACATTTACTGTTGAGTGAAACTTTCTGAAGCAATCATCAAAAGCTTTCCAAATGTCCTTACTGTCCAGGTATTTTGAACAAAAGGCTCAAACTGGTTCCTGTAGCAATCCCTGCTTTTTTTTCTACCCTTAAACTGGACTCTTCTGTCAGTATATTTACCTACTGGGGTTCCTTTTTGGCCAGCTGGTCAATGAATACATGTATTGTTTTACAAAGCCTCTGTTTTTGCTAGCTACTGTGCTCTAATTTGGTACTCTTGCTCCCAGGTTTGACCCAGAGTCCTCGTTGCAGAGCTAGTGATCCCTTCAGCTAGCGTCCTTAATTACTTGCCTTACCTCATTTTAAATTTATATCATGTAGCTACGAGCAACACTTGGAGAGTGGATCCCTGAGACCGATGATGGTAGATGGGAAGGCTACTCAGAAGCAGATGCTTACACTGTAAACAGATAAAAGGAAGCAAGAGGAACCCAGAGTCTGGAAAGATGATTTTCTCCTATTCAGGCCAAGGCTGTAATTCCCTGACTGGGATTTTTATCATTTGTACTGCCACGGGAGATGTCTGTAACCACTACAGCCCCCCTCAGCCTACCACATGGGCTGTCTCTCCTCTCTCATTTCAGTCAGCAGTGATCTAGTTTAGCATGCAATTCCTGTGGCCGAATGCATAAATTTGGGGTCGAGCTGACTCATTTGCTTGACTTGACTAGCTGTAATGCACAGAGTAAAAGCATAAAGGCATTGACAAACTCTATGGCTTAGACTCGTATGACTGGGCTGGCAGTAAGAAGACCTAACACAGCTTTTGCTTTGTGGTGGTGTGTATGGTGAATTCAAAGGCTAGCCTTGTACTCTTGTTAGATGGGGAAAGTTGTTATCATGAGCAAACTCAGGGCAGTCCAAGGGGTAAAAAAATATCTGTAATTGTTTGTCAGGCAAAAGCAAACCTCGGTTCTTGATGAGCTGACTTAGGTTCAACTGTTTTTAGCTTGATCTACATTCAAGATGTGAATAGCTGAAAAATCACTTGGCATTTTGAGGCTGGTGTGAACATTTCTTATTGAGTGGGAAGGAGGGGTGGAAAGGGAGAGGAGAGGAAGACAGGAAAGACTGACTGTGTGTCACACCTGAAAAAGAGGCACTGTGTTGACTCTAGTGGTTCGGTTAGGAACTGTGGTGCGAGGGTTTGAAACAACCCCCGGAGAGCCTCCATCTCCTCTGCTGGTGTGTTTGTTTCTCAGAGGGGTTTTGGTGTACGTAAGATAGATCACACTTTCATGATCCAGAGAACATGAACTTGCAACATCTGTTTCAAAAGTGCACTGATGTCTGGCAGAGATGTAAGGGCCCAAACCAGAGAGGGGCAGGGAAGGTGTACTCTCAGTAACCCTGCTTGCCCCACACGCGTAGATTGCGTATTACTCAGGAGTGAGAGAATGGAGTAGGCAAATCTTAGAGGAGGGTGTAGGAAGGCAAAAATAAATCTCCTCTGAGGAAAGGGAGTGGAGAATGGTGACAGGGAGAAACACTGGGAGTCTTTTTGTATTGACATTACATTTACTAAAATGACAAAAGCACCAGTCATTAAGTATGTTCCTTACCCCACCATGCAATCCCCTCCCCAGTGTTTTTGTGGCCCTCATCAATGACAGCCATTAGCTCCATGAGCTGGATGCCATGGTAGGACTGGCACCCTGTCAGTCACACAGGGCACTCCTTCCAGCAAGAAAGAGTCATTTGATTTCCACCATGCACATGATGAAGGCTTAAAAAGAAAGAGATCAATAAAGACGTTGAATCCAAGGCTGGGAGTAGATGCCATCAGTGACATGAGTCCTTCTGCAGAGAAGTCCATAACTATATTGTGAGGGTCCACAAAGGCCCATGTATGCCTAGGCAGCCTTGGAGGTGGGTGCAGTCAGAGCCTCCCTGAGGTGAGCTCAGGACGGCAAGGTGAGCCCAGCCAGCATCTCGCACAATGCTGGCTGCCATGGGGAGCAAAGGCCAGGAGACCTGCATTATTTTGGCAGCCTCTCCCATGTGCATTACTCAAAGTGAGCCTGGAGGATGCTTTCAAAAACTTTGAGCACTGCCTTATCCTGGCAGTCTTGCTCACCTCAAACTGGGAAACTGGGTAATGGTTGATTGGCAGGACTTCCATGGTGAGTGGCTCCAGGGCAGTAGGTCTATTTCTGACCCTAGTAATAAGCTCCCAAAAGGTGACATGGAACACTGGAGTCTGCTCACATCTGATGGCCCTGACTGTGGCCACCCACATTCAGCTGGATGTTTGCCAAGCACCCCAAGGGTGATGTGGTCTCATGGGGCATCACATATTCCCAAGGCCATTGGTCACGCTCAGGCAGAGGAGTGCAAGCATGGTAAGAAGAAATCCTGGTGTCCTCATCCTTTGGAAAAAAAGCAGTCCAAGACAACAGATGTCAGGTGTCTTCCCAGTACTGCCTCAGGATTAGACTCCCACCCTTCACCCTCAGCCCTAAGCCCACAGCCCCTTGCAGATCACGCTGTCCAAACAGAAGCAGGGAGCTGGATGGAGAAGCCAGCTTTGTGGTCCACTCAGGAGCAGCACCAGAAAAGACAGGAGAGATTTTCTGGCATTAAGCCTTAAAAGGGAGATGATATATGCACAGACTGATGTGGGCAGTGAGTGACACGCTGCCAGAAGACAGATGAAAGGACAGCACAGTACTTTCTAGAAGGGATGACAAGTGAGAGAGACAAGGTTTGGTGGGGTCACTTGGCTCCTGAAAGTGCCAGACCATATGTGCAGTCAAATTGTTTAGCCCTGGAGGCTGGATTATAGGTACTCTGAAATATGCACCTTGAATTTAGGTCATAATGGGGATGTGAGATGCCTCAGGACCAAATACTTTGATCGGCAGATCCACACTTATTGCACTGCATTAATTGCTAAGGTAGGATGAGCCAGATGTCACGCCAGCTTTCTGTTCATCAAAAGCAGCAGCAGCAGCAGCATGAAGTTTCCTACGTGTCTTGGCACTCTTCATGCAGAACAGCTTTTATATTTCATGGTTCTCCTGCTCTTTTTTCCAATTGCTTGAGCAGCTCTGTCTAATTCAGCCCTGGAAGAACTTGCATTTATTTTGCAATGTTGAGAAGTGTACACTCCTCACTTCCATGAAGTCCTGAGCTGAAGGGTCCCAAGCTGAAAAGGAACCAACGTGACATTATATGCTCACAGAGACAACACCTTGCCTCCACTTAAACTAAGACCTTTTCTCACAGATAAGAAAAGAGTAACAATGCTTATTGAGGTCTAATTTTTTATTACTGAAGAAGTGCCAAGGTTGAGCCAGATTTTCCTTTAGCTAAGAAGTGCCATCAAAGCTGATTGAAAAAGAGACTTTTGAAGTGTTTGCAGCTTATGCAGTCTGCAGCCAGGCTGGAGGAAAATAATCAGATCAGACTTACAAACACATCCACAGTTTTGTGCTAATAGAGCCAGAGTTTGTTCTTGAGTTGTGTAATAGGATACAGCACTATAAAACTGAAGGAAACACTATGCAGTAGCAAAACGTTGAGAACTTTATTGTGTACAATTACAAAGTAGCTTAGTCAAAAGCATATGGAGCCATTTAAAATGCCATTCAGCTAACACTGACTTACCTACTTTGTGTGTATATTTCGTGTTTATTATAATTATAGGTTCACAGAGATGCATCTACAAGTGTGTATTCATAATGTAGTTGACTGGGAGACAGAGGCTTGTTTTTATTATGGCCTTTGACTTACAACATTGCCAGAGTTGTGTATTTAAATTTGAACTTTTATATTTAAAAGTCTATGTTAATGAGAATCTTGCGTATTTTATAAAGCTACAGAGCTGTGGGCCTCAAAAAGGTCCCAATTATTTCAAAATAGAACTAACAGTAGCATTTTGTGTCTTCCTTCCCACTCAGCATGAGAAATTGTTTGATTAGGTATTAGATGTGTTTGTGTTTTTGCGTACTATTGGTCTAAGAAAGAGAGTTTACTGAGGAAAAATGGAACCTTTGTGCTCACTTCTAAGTCTCAAACACTGATTCTTGGTGTCTTGCCTTCGGACAGACATTGCATTATGAGACAGTATGTATTTAAGTATGCTAGCCTGGCAGGATTGACACAAAATGGCTTGCTTTCACAAGCATGCTGTGGAAGCACTTGGCTTTTTTTAAGGATGATTTTGTAATCACAAAAGGGCACTGTGATCTTCTGCTCTGTGTTTATCTCAGCAGCAGTAGTTATTTCGTTTGGGCTGATGATGGACTGGACTACTGGCACAAGTATCTCACCTTGTGCTTTGCCCACAGCACAGCAAGAAGGCTGTAGTCCACACGACTGGAGCCCAGTGCTTGGAAGCAAGCTTGGAGCATCCCTGCAGGGTCCTGCAGCCGGGAGCAGTTAAGAGTGCACAGCACAGCCAAGTCTCAGGATCTTGCATTGCTCAGGCACGTGGCTTGGGTGCCCAGGGCTGCTGATGCTGCAGAACACTCCTGCTTTCAACAGAACTTGTTACAGGGCTACCAAAGCCATATGCCAGGGCTCATGATTTTAGGCAGATCAACAGAAGACTGATGTGCATGAAAGCTGTGGGTTCTTTCTTAAATGTGTTTGATTCCCAAGGCTCAGATGAGGTCTTGCAGTCAGGATAATGGTTGGAAAGCCCTCTAGAGCAAATCAGTAAGAAAAACCGAGGATGTGGCTGTTTATTCCATATCCTCAGGGCCTCAGAGCTCTGTCTCTGCTTCCTCTTAAAGTAGGGCAATAAATCCTCCCCAGAAAGTAGGTTTCTATGTCTACTTCTTCCATAAACTGTGCAAGGTTTAATCTTCTGCTCATAAAAATACAGCTGAGGTTTTTGCCCCTTGTTTATTCTATATTAAGCTGATTTTTAACAGAGAACTGCACAACTTTCCCCATCTGGATGAAAAAAAAAAAAAAGTCCAAACCTTCATGACTATCTTACAGGAACATTCTTCAGATTTTTTTTCTCCTGGGTTCTGCTACCTCGATGCTGTAAGATGGCACAAGCTAAGCAGAAGAGCTTCCTCCCAGTGCTGAACAGCTATCTCACTGTGTGGGTAGGCTGCTCTGCTGGGATAAATGGGAAAAATGTGTCTGAAATCTCTGCAGCTGAGGACTTGAGGACTCTTGTGTCCCATATGCTGAGGAAGGCTCCTATTGCTGGGCTTATCACTAGAAAATAGAAACTATGATGAGACTAACTCCCTCCTCATGCTCTGATATCATGGAAGAGCTGGATCTCTTCTTTATGGTACCTTGAATGGACTCAAGTTGGTAGGTGGGCGTGGGGTTGAACCCACACTTCAGGAAAGACAGGAACAAAAGTCTTGGCTTCCTTTCACATCTACCTGTTGGGAAGGAGCTCCAGAGAGAAGAGAAGCACTCCAGGGGGTCAGCAGTCAAATCCGTTTATTGCAAAGTTTTACAGCCTTTTCTAGCAGCCAAGAGACAGCCCCCCGAACCCCATAGGTTAACAAGCCTGTCCATACGCCTAAGCTGAGCTACAGATTGGATCATAATCTCTGTCCATACGCCCTGTCAGGCCTGGCATAGTTCAGAGCTGTTGTGAGACAGTTTGCTGATGTTTACATACTTGTCCAGGCGAGCAGCCAACAGAATCCACTAACTATAAACATTTGCTATTTGACAGATGCTTCTGTGAATTTTCTCAGGCTTACAAGAAAAACCTCAGCCGCCTTGATTGTCCAAACTTAGCAAAACATGCCATCCTGCTCTGCAGGTCGCCAATCCACATCTACCTGCAGCACCCTGCGGAGGGATGGGCACTGCCTGGTCTTCTTGTCTCCTTGTACCTCTTCTGTCCCAGGAGCAGCAGTGTGAAATCACAGGCATCTTCCCAGAATGGGATTCATGTGGCTTTGCTTCAAGGGCAGAAGGGACTTAGAGGCCAATGGAGTTTAGCCTGGGGTGGCAACATGGGTGAGTGAGGTGTGGAAGCTCATTGAACTTGAGCCCATTCCCTCAGCTAGTACCTGAGGCTCAGTGTACCTAGGTTGGTCTACTGTTACTGGGACTGTCAGCCGGCCAATAGATTTCTAATTGCACATATTTTTTTTTTAATGTGGCCTTACAGAGAAAAGTCCAAACCACCATTTACCCACTTGTCATAGTACTGAGACTAATTTTTTGTCTGGAGTTTAGATGTGACAGCCAAAGCTGCCTTCAATCTGCATTTATATTGTTTAGCTTAACTGTGAGCTCAGCAGCAGCTTCAACTAGAATCACCCTGAATGCCAATTCCTTAATATTGCCAGAAGGTGGGAGTTCTGTGGAATCCACAAAGTTCTCATTCTGATTTCCATTATGCTGTTTAACCATTATGTCTGAGCATTATATGATTTGATCAAAGTCATGCTCAGAATGCCGATTCAGTCCTCTGGTGGGATTGGTCTATGTTCAGCCAAATTAAAAGATTTATTCTCGGACCTACTGCTTGCCTAAAAGGTTTTCTACTAATGCTTCTGTGTCACAAATGTGATTCTGCATTCGAATGCCAATATAGGCCAAAGGCAGTAGCAGTTACCCTGGCTAGACATGCTCTGCTGTGGTGTTTCTATTATAAAGAGGACCTCTGTGCCTGCATCCCATCAAAGCCCCACCTTGCACCACCAAGTTCTAGATGTGACTCTCAGGACCAGGTGTTGAGTATATTAAATATTCTCTGAGGCTTGCACCAGCTACCATACACTCAATCACTAGCACCTTTCAAGGAGTCCTGAAAAACTGACATGTCTTGGGGAAAGAATAGTGGATATCTAGGAACTTTCTACACCCTTCCCCAGCCTTCCATTTTAGGTTGCCATGGGAAGCAGGATGCTGGCCTTAGGCGGACCCTTGCTCTGACACTGCACAACCATTTGTGCCTTTCTGCTATTCCTTATTCTTTCTGTTCTCCTGTGGGTTGGCTTAGGAGAGCCTTGGCCATGCCAGTACTGTGCAGTGCAAATCGGACTTTTACCTCTGTAGTTTAAGCCTCCATTGGTGGGTTCTACACCCTTTGGAAGGTGTCCTCCAGCCCTGCTTAGGGCAGGTCCTATGCGTTGAAGAGGGTCAGGGTGGGGATGTTGGCTGTTTTCAAACTACAGATCATAAGTGGGATTTGCATCACGGATGAATTTTTTTTGTGGCTCCAGGTGTTCCCTTCCCTCAGAAGAGGCTCCACTCTCTGTGAGCACATGAAAGTTTAGTGTGCCCTGTTGTCAGCAGAGCTGATAGAGGATGCCTTGACACCCTCTCTGGATCAGGCCAGAGCTGCAGCTTTAGGGCTGCCCTTGGCAAGCAGCAGAGGGAGGCTTGGCCAGCCCTCTTTGAGGGAAAGCAGCTCTTCTTTGCTGCCTGTCATGGGCTTGCTCCTCCCGACTTCCCCTTTGTTCACGGGGACTTTTAAGGTTAACACCTACCCTGGGCCATTCAACAGAGAGTTTCATTCTATATATCTGGATTTTATATACCTTTTTTATACCAACCATGTAGAATTTAGGCTTTGAAAAACACAGACTGTTAACCATGTTGGCTATCGTTGACTGTGTTGAACTCTTTTGGCTGTTGAATTTTGGCAGCCCACAGACTTTCACAGCAGACTTTCTACCAACCCTATTGCCCAGACCAGCCAAGTGCTCGGGCAATTAAGTTTTCTATGCCAGAAAAACAATAGACAAACCCTATTACAACATTCTGTATAGGTAATGGGTACAAATGATATTTAAAAACAAGACTGGGCTAATTGCAGCTCAGTCTCTTGTTGCTCATTGTTTCTGTCAGCTCTGGGGAGACATTATTCTGCTGCTTCCAGCGATGATACCTGCAAGGCAGGTGATGATCATCTTTTGTTGTGCTGTGTCAGAGAGCACTGGCAGCAGACCAGGGGCTCCATAATAACTCCCCTTGTGCTAAAGCCAGTATGGTCATGGCCCATCCCCCCCAGAGCCAGCCCTTACAGTTCCAATAAGCAGAGTTCCTCCAGGTGGTCGCAGGGCAAGCACGCAGGTAAGTCATGGTGTAGGATTCTAGTCCTCTCTATTGCTGGTATGATTTTGTAACATCAAACTCATTTTTCTTGGGCTGGATCCCAGCTAGCCTAAAATGTTGGTGCATCCTCATGTTGCCTGAACGTTACAGACACCCAGTGCTGTGCCCCTTGGCCACTAAAGTGGGGTGAAGGACCAACATACTCAGGATGGCCAGCGTGGGCCAGCACAGCCCCATGGCAGGCCGAGACTCAGGGCTCAGCATCCTCCTGCCAGCGCTGCCCTGGCCTTCCAGCTCCATCCGAGCTGCGGGCTGCTAGTGACATCACAGTGACAAGTGACTGCACCAGTCATCTGCCAGAGCCACCAGGCCAAGAACCTCCAGAGCCTGCTGCCCTGGGGCCAACCAGCATGACCCACAGTGGGTGTGGTCTCCTCCCCTGCTCCCCAAGGGCCAGCCAGCTTCTTCACACACACAAAAATCATAAAAATAGATCTTTCCCCTCCCCCAGCACCTCAATTTTTATAAATAAAGTTGACAGACAAGGCTGTTAAAAGGAAAATAAATCCAGCTTCTTTGGTATTTGTTTGTTCTAGTGTTTTGTTTTGTTTTTTTTTCTTTCCCCAAGAGGCTCTAGAAATCTAATTTAATTGCCAGAGCTTGGTTTCCTCCCGCCAGCCTGGCAGGGACCACCGCTCAGGTTTGTGCTCATCGCTGTGCAGGGCCTGGAGGGGTGCAGGGCGTTTTCCATAAACCCTTTTTAGAGAAGCAGCAGATGGGGTAAGTGAGATTTTTGTCTTTCTCTCCCCAGCCCTCATCCTAATTAAGAGGAAAAAGTATCCCACACTTGAAATGCTCCCCAGAGCTGTAGCCTGGAGTAGGGCTTAGGCAGAGTTAGACAGACCCGGTGTGGTGACCAGGCACTCAAAACAGCCATAATCACCACGTCTCCTTCTGGACCAGCAGCATCATCACAGCTATTTCAAGGATCTGCTTCCTGCAGACGCCGGTCAGCCCCTGCTGAGAGGTCTCTGCCCTGTGCCAGCTAGTTTTCTCTTTCGCTTTTCTTTTTTTACACACTTATCTGTTAGCAGAATTTAAAAAGAGTGATACCCTATTTTGGTCTAGGTGATACCCTATCTGAAACCAGTGTGGATGCTCTTCTCCATTGAGTTACCTTAGAGAAACTGGGTTGCAAACGTGGGAGGCAGTAGTTAGGGAGACTCATTCTCTAACTCTGCTTTAACTAAGAATCATATTCAAGCCAGAATATTTTATTACCTCTATATAAATCCCAATACTTATATTTGGAACCTTAAAAGATTTTTCTGTATAGTCAGGGAAATAAATTTCCTAGGACTGTGGAACATTGCAGGGAAGATTTAAGTGCTTGCTTCTTTTCTTAAGAAGGTGGAAGAGGGAATTACTGGGGAGCACCAAGAAAGAAGAGCCATCCTGGCCTGACTGAGCTGAGACCCTCATTTTCAAGTGGTGGAAAAACTGTAGAGGAATGAAACCAGGACGCTGCACAGAGCGCTATTTGTAATCATCTGTTCTCATATGTCATTAGGATATTTTCAATCTTGCTGCCTGGAGTAATTTTTAACAGCTTACCAACCGCCCACAAAATCCATTAGTTTAAACAATAAAAATGAGCAATTTGGCCACACAGCGATGGGCCGAAAATTGCTTTGGTAAGTGCAGGTATAATGAGGCTGGAGACTTGGGAGCTGCACGAGGGCCATGACAGACCTAACAGAAAACACAGTTCCTGCAAGCTGTTCTTTGTAAGGGCAACACCAGGCCTTGGTTTCCATTTATGGTTGAACTTGATCTTAGAGGTCTGATTCTGTGATTTCCTAGACCACCCTGTAGCTGGAGAATAAAATTTATCAAGAGGCAGGTACTGAATGCAGAGCATGGCACATACATACGTGTGAGTTTTTTGGGTGGCTTCTCTTAGTATGTGCCTGATAACGTCTGAATGCTTCACCTTGCACCTGGTACTAATGAATTTGAGCGGATCTGTGCAAACCAACCAAAAAGTGGTGCTGCCAGTATCTTCAAAAGCCAGCAGGTGTGGAGAGGCAAAGGAGGCTGGGGGCTGGCCCTCATCCCTGCCTGGCACTGGCACCCTTGCTGGGGACCACACAGTGTAAGTGGTCTCTAATCCCATTCTGGTGAGAAAACTTTTCTTGTTAAATGTATCAAGTGATGAGTCAGGGATATTTTGGTTTTCTTTATTCCCCCCACCCAAGAGCAATTTCCTTGGTGCTGGGGAGTGCAATTTTATTTCCAGCCCACAGCTGGATGCAACTGACCTGCTTGGTTTATTGCTGAAGTGGGTGATAGCCCATCAACCCGCTGCATGGAAGCGAGGTGCTCAGCTACTGTCCTCTGCCAGCTTTTCTACTTTATGAGTCTGTCAAACTGCTTTTATTCACTCCTAATAGAATCTTTCCACAATAAGGAGCTTGCATGGCTAGAGAGGGGAAGGAGGCTGCTGCTATTACCTTGGAATTGTGATAAATTGCTAGGCAGCTTTCGGGGTTGTAGCCATGGGAGTGTTCCTCTTGCTTTCAGGAACTTTTTTCATCCCCAGTGCTTTACGTACATGTCACAGTGTGCATTTATTCCTCTTCTTTCAGTGCTGTGCTTGTGTGGAGAGATTCGTAAAAACTGATCACCTAGTACATAAAACTGAGTGATTAATTAACACTTCATCCCTGAGTCGCAAGAGCAGCATCAGTGTCTCACTGGACAAATAACCCCACACCAGGGAGCTTGGCTGTCTGGGAATTACTGTTTGAAGCAATTGCATTCTTCTGTAACTGGGATTGCATAGGATTATGGTATTATAAATGGGATTTGCTCTAAAGGCCAGTGGCCTTCTCTATCTTATGGATTACTCCAGCTTCTCCTAAAAGGAATTTTGATAATGCTTCTTTAATGAGACTGTACTAAATTGAATTACATCCTGTCTTCCCCATAAAGTCGTCTCTTTTTCTATGACACTGGACACACACAGAGAAGAGAGTTTTATGTATTCCTTTGTTTTATATTCCTTTCTAGGGGGTATATGTGACCTATATAATAAAGACCTACACAACACATGAGCCCAACCATCAATATTTGTAAAGGAAAAAAAAAATCTGGTTCTTTTAGAATGATCTGGGAGCTGCTCTCTTCTCACCATCACCCCCTATTCTGGCCCAAACAGCCCAGATTTCAAACTGGAGATGACAAATCCTCCGGGGATACACTGCAAGTTCTTTGTAACACCGGTACTCCAGGGCCTGCAAACACCACCAGCTGTTTCCAGGGCTCTGAGTCCTTGCACGGGATTCCCTTGACACAAGCAAGGGTGGGAGAGCAAAGGGAATAAACATCTAGTGGATGAGAGGGAAGGGGAATCTCTGCAGTTTTCCCTGCTATTAGTTTGGAGTAGCAGCTGCCTCTTCATCATGCTGCACCTTCTTAGGCAGCTTGTGAAGCCCCCTGCCCCAGCTGACTCCTGCACGCCTCCTGGCCAGCTGCCCAGCACAGCTGTGACCCAGGCCTGCAGGCCAGTTGGCCAGCAGGTGAGGGTTTTTCTGTGGAAGGTCATGGATAGGGAAGGACTAGTCGGTGCAACAGGGCTGTAGACTTCTCTCAGTTGAGGTCTGGAGCTATTCACTTGCCCGAGCTGTGCAGCCCCACTTCATCTCACTGCGCAGGCAGCAGCTGCAGGTGATGCTGGAGAAGAGCCCACCACAGCCTGCAGACAAACCAGCTTAACAAGAGGCTTTCCCTAGGTAGAACTTGCAGTCTTTATTCTACTCATGGCTCTCTTCCCTCAGTCCTGCTTTATCTAATCCATTTGCTGCAGAGAAACACTAATTAGCTTTCTTCTTCACACGGCATGCACCTCCAGTTTTAGTCCATAACCGGCTTCTAGCTCCATCAACAGATATTGAGGCTCAACCCGAGAGCTGGTACAGAGGCCAGCTGGAAGATCACCGGGTCCACTGACCCGCTGTGGTCTGACCTCTCTCAGCCCCATGGGCTGGGTCGCTGCACTCTCCCC